>NW_026624226.1:91903-92789 GCF_030028575.1 Malurus melanocephalus
AAACAAGTTAGCCAACACACTGAGGGGTCACTGGTTGTTATATACCCACATTAATATTTGATGTGCTGAATTAGTTGGAACATAATAATAACAACACATATCGATAGAAATAACAAGTTTGATTGTAAAACAGGATAGAAAGCAAAACTAGATCTGTTGCACGTAAATTGTACTTTTTGATCTAATACTAATTAATGGTGAAACAGAGACGTAGGGAAGAACATTTTCCAAACTGGTACACACATATCAGATACCATCAGAAAAAAAAAATCCTTTTTGAAGACATTAATTCCCTATTCTTCTCATGTGCTGCACAGCAGCCCTGCGCTCGTACTTGCAGACAAGCAGGTCATTCATGCAGAGGCAATCTTCAAACTGTGAAGCATTATCGAGTTGTTCATTCACTTTGTTTCTTTTGCAGATGAATGAGCTCAGGCTATCATCTCTGGAGTAAAGTGGTGATGAAATCCTTTTTCATCTGCTCTGTGCCTCTCAGCCACCCGGGGATGAACTGCACAGCCCCACACCCACCTATCCCTGGTTATTCTGATTTTCTGAGGATCAGAAATAAATGTCTTCCCCAAACATCATCCCTAAAACCCACATCTGGACGGAGTCTGGGCAGGAAAGAATTATGAAAAAGCTCACAGCTCCTCCCATCAATGGCAGGACCCATTTTTCCTCTCAACCAGGCATACCTGTGTCTCCAGCAGTTTGTCCCCAGTGATGATCTAATGATTATTAACATAAGTGTGAGGGTGGGGGGAAATGAAATGATGAGGAAGGCAGTGTTTCAAGTCTCAGAGAGGTGATTACACATTCTCCACAGAGCAAATAATGCTGGTTATGATGTGCTAGGGGACATCAGGCACTGCTCAGGTGCATT
>NW_026624226.1:93389-99391 GCF_030028575.1 Malurus melanocephalus
AAAACAGTGATGTGTTTGGCACATGGTAAAAGAAAATAAATTCCCACAAAATGACAGAGGCTTTAAACAGGTTTGTTTAAATCAATGTGCTTACCTGATTTTCTTGCCCCCTTTCTTCTTTCCACATCACCTGTGCTTGTGGATTGGCATTGAGTGGCTTTATTTGGTCCTTTCTCAGGGTTTTTCCCCCTGTTTTCTGAATTTTGTGGATTCTGAATTTGGAAAAGCTGGTGTCCAGGACATGCTCATGACTCACAGAATCAGAGAATCATTAAGGTTGGAAAAGACCTTCAAGATCATCGAGTCCAACCCCTAGACTGAGCACAACCATGTCACTAAACGTGTCACAAAGTGCCACGGCCACTCTGAACACTTCCAGGGATGGCGACTCCACCACTGCCCCAGTGTCTTGGTTTGAATTTTAACCCACAACACCCAGGCAGCCTGTTCTAATGATTAACCACTGCTTCAGTCAAGATTTTTTTTCCTAATATCCAATCCATGCATTAAAAAATATTCTACAAAACAATTATATACATAAAGCTTCCTTTGTGTTAATAGCAGCGCAAGAATCATCGACTTTTGTCAACAAATGACTGATTTTTATTATCCTCAGTGATGATGCTGAAAATTACTGCTCAATGGGTGAGATTTTTGCGGGGCTGTGTTTCCATAGCCAGGAGTTCTCGAGGCAGGAGGAAATGTGCATCAAAAATGCTTTTCTGTGTCAAAATCACCCTCCAACGCCTGTCCATCCCATCCCCTCTGCAGCAAAAAAAGCAGGCGCACACTCCCAGCTTAATTTATCCGCACCAGATTGATGGATCTCAACCACTCCTGTGGAAAAGCATGAAAAACAAGGAGAGGGAGACATCCCTGAGCTGGAATATCATCCTGCACCAGTTTGGGGTGTGCTGACAGGCAGTAGCTGTGGTTATTGCTACGTTAACAGTAAATCTCTCCGTAAATCCATCATATTTCGGGGGGAGGGCGGTCCTTATGCAGCGTGTGGGAATTGGGATAGGTGGAAAACAGGAAATGCACAACCAACAATAAAGCTGGGTTTTAATCAAAAACATGCTTGGTGAGAGGAAGGAGTGATTTCAGCTTGGGGAGATGCATGCAACACCCAGCTAGGCTTTTTTGAAATGAACCACAGTAAACTTTAAAGATCGGAGCAAGAAAATAWCCCACCATGTGAAGATAAAATCCCTCTTACAGGGTGAACCACAGCAAATCTGAACCAAATCCTTATTGYTCCAAATGATGGTTGCAAACTGATTGAAGAAAACACAGCTATGTTGGTAATCATTTAATTTAATTTACTTAATATTGCGTCATTCGAACTTCTTTTGTGCAGGGCACTTTCAAAGCTCCATTGTCAATAATGGCTTTTGGGAATTAAACATTAGCTGTTAAATGTAGTGACAAATTAATTGTTGAATTGATTTCACAGCTGTCACTAGTGGGAAAATTCCACAAGAAGCTGATTAGAGTTGTCATTAACAGAATTATATTCAAAAATGCCATATTTCAACTGGCATTTTGTGATTCTCAAGCACCAAACYGCAGCCTCAGGAAGATGCATGTCAGGGAAGTCCTGCAATTTTTTTTTTTAAATTTCCACACTCCTTTGTTGAATTCCACTTTTTAATAGACAAAGGTACTAATAACTTTGGGGCAGGTTAGCAACTGACAGATTCACTTGGCTGGTAAAAGTTAATTATCATATCCAATACCACAGTATGATCAAATTAAAAAAAAAAAATAAAAATAAAAAGGCAAAAGCGGAAAGTAAGGAAGGAAGAGACATAGAGAAGGAATGGAATTGTTGGTTTATGRTAAAATGAGGTGTGAGGCAGGCAAAGAAATGATATTGGAAGGTTGATCTATACAGGTTTTCTCGTGACCTGAATTCTTCTAAAAACCTGCTATGGAAAGAGAAGGATGGTGTTCCCAAGACTGAGATTAATTGATTATTAAATGAAACAAAAATATTGTTGGGTTTCACGGATCCTGTAGTCACACTGAAGGCACCCAAATCTGCAGAACTTAATCAGAAAAATAGATATAACTGAAGAGTGGGTTTTCAGGATTTCTTTTTCTATCAGCCAGCACCTGGAGCCAGCTGATAACAGGTGTAGATGTTTATTTGTCATACCCAGTCACACACAGAGGTTAAGCTATTCTTCAAGAAACACCATTGAAAAAAGTTCTCCTGACCAAAAAAAAACAAAAAAAAAATTAAAACACACACACAATGCTCTATTTATTGCCATCTGTGCAAAGAATTCTGCAAGACCACAGCTTTGTGCAACCATGCTTGAGATCACAGCTCTGAAAAACTGCAGAAGACAAAGTGGAAATTAAAAGTACAAACTAGCTCGCTGAATCTTCCCACTGCCTGCTAGAATTCCTGAAGGAAACTCTTGCTGTTCCAGGCTGTTCCAGCTGTTTGAGTAGAAAAAAAGAGAAATGGAGAGGCACAGCTGGCATGGCACATCCTACTTTTAAATGACAAGTCATGTCTTCACATGGTTTCAAATCGTTAACTCGTTATGTACCCACAAAGTATCTGGTTCAAGAGCTGTTAGCTGCTGCTTCAATGCCCATAGCAAGATCTATAGGTGCCAAAAATAAACAAATTAATGATTTTCTGTAGATTTATTGTAGATCCCAAAATAATCAAATAAATTATTTTCTGAAGATTTATGGGAAGGTGTCTGTTCCCTCATGTCAATCACATTTTTCCATGATTTTTTGTACATTCACACTTTTATCTCCCAAGAGACTGAGGGCTGAGAGTCTTCTTTCAGTTTTAGGAATGGCCCTTTTACTTAAAATGGTGCCTTTTCCCTGATGTCAATCACATTCTTCCATGGTTTTTTTTGTTGTTGTTGTTGTTGTTTGTTTGTTTTTTTGTTGGGTGTTTCTTGGGTTTTTTTTGGTTGGTTTTTTTTTACATTCACCTCCCAAAACACTGAGGGCTGAGTGTCTTCTTTCAATTTCAGGAACAGCCCTTTTAATCAAAAYGATGCCTTCACAACAAATTTTGGGGCAAAGAAAAATTTGGGCTGAGAAAATCCTCAACAAATTTTGGGCTAAAAAAAAAAACTTTTAAATGGGTTTTTTTTTTCCTGAATTATTCACTCCCTTCCATAAGTGCTGATATGTGCTGGTGTTCACTGTCCATTTAGAATCAGCTCTGGATCATGTCTGAATCAGCTCCTGGGAAGTTTCCTGGTGGTCACTCTGGATTGAGAGGGGTTCTTGCTGAAAAGGAGACTTTGCTGATAAATCTGGGAGGTCTTGTCAGACCTCAAAACATGACTCAACTTCAACAGTAATTTAATTATTAGATCAGTGTGTACATATTGCAGTGTTCTCTAAGGATCATAGCCCAAAAAAGTGACTATAGTTATAGGTATTCTAATACCAGGCAGGGTTGAAAAGAAGGACGGGGTTTTTTTCTGACAGATTCACCCTCTACTTGTTATTCAACCTTATAATTTAACTGATATTTGCCTTTTCCCCTGTGTTTTCACAGTACATCCCTTCTAGGACAGGGAAAAAGAAATCACATTTATTAAACAGCTTTCTGTGCTGTGCTGCAAGAACAAGGAAACCACTTCCAAAAAAACACAAGGAGGGTCCCTTGCTTAGAAATTTTGGAATAAAATTAAGCCTGGAATTCCCAGCATTTTGATTACACTTGCCTGCAAATAAATCTTTTCCCATATGCAGAGGTGCTGCTTCACAATAAAACCAGTGCAAGGTGTGAAGCATAAATCCTAACACTGATTAAGGTGAATGATCTTAATCATTAAATATTTTCTTTGGGGACAGAGCATCACTGAAGAGGACAATGACAAAAACTGCAGATAAATTATCCAAGCAATTATCCAGGCAGCACAGCTATTGAAAAATAGCTCTCTGCAGCTCTTTAAAACAACTTAAATCCTTCTGATACCTCAGTTTCTGCATTGCTCTGAGAGAATTTTTGAATACCAGACTGTGTGATGATCTGTTATGAGTTGGAAGGCAGAAGTGATGAAAACTCTTAAGGAGAAAGAATTATCCTTTTTKGGTAGAATTAGTTTTTAAGCCTTTATGTTTCTACTTTTGGCGTTTGCTCATGTTGCCTTGTGGTTTTTAAGTACTAAAGTGGGTTTGGAGATTTACATTATTCAGGGGAGAGAGCCAAGAAAATGTTGGTGCTGTAAGGAGAGGTAAGAGAAGTATATCCTTTTTTTCCTTTGAATTTGCTTTGAATGATAAAATCTACATGTAGGAAGGGACATACATTATWGAAAGTTTCATCTTTCACATGGTGCATAAATCTGAGGTATTAACCACATATGGCTATCAAATAACTCGTGCAGCTTCACTCAGCAGCCGCAGTATTAAACTGCCCTGGGTCTGTTGTGCCTGAAGGAAAAAAAAAAATAAATAAAATAAAAAATCCTTGATGTTTGACCTCTCAGGTTTMGTATGAAAAAAAGAAGGATTCCTGACAATCTGCAGCACACAGGGGAGATGCCCCTGGAGCTGAACCACGTCTGTGCTCTCGGTYCACCAAAAGGTGTGGGGGACTGTGTTCTCACTTTCTTGGCTGGGATTTCATGACCAAACTGTACACCTTTCATAAGGACAGCAAAGAGCTAAAAATAAAACAGCTACTTTTTATGTTTCTTGTTAAAATCAAAGAAATTTTGTTCTTAAAAGCTAATTTTTTTTTTTAATTTTTTTTTTTTAGGGAAATGCTCTAAGCAGATCCATCTCAACCCCACTGATCATCTCATGTCACCATGAAGGGACACAGAGTCCTGCAGCCGATCCAAACTGGATTCCAATTAGGAAAAGCAATTATCCCCCATTTTTAACCTGATTAATACTCAAATAACCAAAAAGCAGAAATCTGCCCATGAAACATTATAAATAGGAGTTTGCTGTGTCTTTAAGGTCACAATAGAAGTAGAGTAGCTGAAGTACCAAGGGAAAAAAAAATGACAACAAGAATGCAGCCCCTCACTGATTGATCCCTTCTCGTATCATTTCACCCTTCTGTCATCTCTTTCCGCTGTCTCTGGTTTCTGAACATCAGCTTAAACTGAAAACCCTTCAGCTGTCTTACTGTTTGAAGAGTTTATCTCTGCCAGGAAAAAAAAAATGCAAAATAYACTATGTTTGCCTGTTTAAAATTGAAAATTACCTCATCCTGTAGCTTCCTGTCTTGTGCCGCGCTCCAGTGGTCCTGGGCTGAGATTGTGTGGCAGTGATGGGTGTGCTCTTATCACACTCCAGGCAATAAAACCTTTTTTTTCTTATCTATTAATAATTAGAATTACTAAAAAAAATGAAAATGACGACATCATCTCATGAATGGAGGGAGGCAGAGGTATCGCTGAAGGAGAGAAAAAACAGTGGTAAAGCTTTTCATGCATTTCTAAAACAAACACCAATTTCAGGAGGGTTTGCCCCATTCCTTGTAATGCCCACAATGGTCACTGCTGCTCTGCCTGAATTTTGGGAGAGGAAAGAACTCCTGAGTTGTATTAGCAGAGCAGTACAAATTCCAGGTTTCTGTCTCCCTTGTGCACGTGCGCTGGGTTGTGCTGAAAGGCTACACACAGGTCCAAACCTCCTCTAAACCTTGGATTTTCGCAGGATTTGCTACCTGAACACCACACACCACCATCCTTCTCACCCAATACTGGCCCACAGCAAACCTTGTTCACTGCAAAACTGGAAATCTGCATTTCCTGCTGTGGCAAAAGATGCAGAATGGGCACCATTAAATCTGGTTTGGAAAAGGAATGGAGCACAGCTCAGCGAGATGCAGAGTGAGTTTTGAGAGGACCCGGGGCACGAGGAGCTCTCACATCCAATATTTTTGCTGTTGGATGTCAGATGAGACAGGGCTGACCTGACCCATCTACCCAGCATGTCACCTTTCCCCTTTTTGTCCCCCCAAAATTCATCTGCAACCTGTGCTGTAAGTC
>NW_026624226.1:100794-102384 GCF_030028575.1 Malurus melanocephalus
TGATGCTGCATTGTCTCATTTCTCCCTGTACATCACATGGCAATTGCACGGCTCAAAATGTAACAAATAATCTGGCTTGTGAAAACATGAATTTCCAGAAGCTCAATTCTACCCCAAGACATRAATGAAGAGAACAACATARTAACAAGAGCGGAAACATAAACMACATAAACAAAATTTTAGTCCTTAGGCTGATAGTTATGAAAGAGGGCAAAGTCCTGAACTGGAAAGGAGGCAGCAGATTTGCCAAGAGTTGAATCACATTGCGGAAAAATATTCAGTGATAGATACCGTGAGCTGTAAAAGAGCAAGAGTAGCTCTTTTGTCAACAAAAAACTTGGAAGACCAAAGCAGACTGCCAGAAACACTCAAAGAGTATTGCTCAGCCCTTTGAAGTGCCACATTTAATAGTTTTTTTATCAACTGAGCCTGAACCYCAGGAAAGACAAGATCAGCATGTGGATGTTGTGGCTGACCCACCCTGAAAAGAGCCATTGTGCTGTGACTTGCTGCTGCCCGAGGAAACGTAAAAACCCAACACCAAACAAGGGCTGCGTGTGCTGTGGTGAAAATGTGACACTAAACAAATCYTTTTGTATCAAACTCAAAGTCACAGAACCCATTAACACAGCCCTGTAGTCACTGGCAAATTTGCAGAGGCTGAATATTGACAGTGACCTGTATCCTCCAACTGCAGCAGTAACAGCTCTCACAATTCCAGTGCCTGGCTGAGTATATTTTGAGGAAAATTCCAAAACATTTTCAGCATCTCATGCCAAAGGTTTAAGCTTTGCACAGCAAAGTTTCAAGCTGCATAAGGAAGGCAGAGAGATGGAGGCAATTTGGGGAGCAGCTACCAGGCCAAGATGAGTGATGATGCATTTTGTGCCCAAAATCACGGCAGAGTTGTGTCAGTGCCACCAGAGGAGATGTCACAGAGCTGTCACAGCCCACGGTGTCCTGTGAGCGAGATGGGGCAGCAGGATAACTCAGCTTGCACCAATGAAAACCTCACCCCAGGGCAGCAAGAGATGAAATAAAATCAGTCTGTGTCATGAAACATTGATGGTGTAAAAGTATTCCACCAATATTTGCTGCTCTGAGGATAAACAGTCAGTTTCAGGTGTTCCTTACAGCTTTTGAAAAACAGGGTAATGAAACCCACAAAATTTCCATTCACAAATGTTTGCAGATGCCTGAGAGATGAGCCCTTCTCACCCTCAGCAATGGAGAAAAATGTTCTTCTGTAGCTCTGAGGTCTATTCTCCTTAAATTCTTCTTCCAGCTTCCATGCAAGAATGTGCTTTACACTCTTTTGGTGGAATTGCTCGTCTAAATGCCTACAGGGAACCTCCAGCACACGTGGAGATATACCCAGCTTCATGTATACAGCTGAAAGCGAGCACCTAAAGCAACAGGAGATGGTGAAATATAAAAACTATCACGCAGAGAAACTTATTTCCAAGCCAATTGTTCCTGTTTCACAAGAGAGAGTGACAATTCTGCCTTTCTTGGTAAACGGAGTAGAGACGTTACTGAGAAAAAGCCCAAGATTAATTCAAAGTTTTGTCTTGAATGCTAAAGCAGGCT
>NW_026624226.1:102740-105834 GCF_030028575.1 Malurus melanocephalus
ACTTTTGGGGTTTTTTGCTTCTTTTCAGAGCAAAGTTTTCCCAGGGAGAGCTCAGAGCAGAGCAGCCCAGTGCTGGGTGTGCTCTCAGTCATTTTTTGGGTTTCTCAGCCTGTGGGAGGCAGGGCTGGAGCTCTGCCACCCACCCCASACCACATTGGTGGGACAGAACGTGTGACACAGCCAGAGCCATACTCCCACCTCAGCAGCAGCCACAAACCACCCCAGATCCCGTGATTTCAATCCCTTAGGGGGAAAACCAGGGGCTGGCAGCCAAAAAAAAAGCAACAGAGAGCYGGGAAGGGCAGCACTGATTGTGCCACAGCTGCTGGGGAAAARAGCAGAGAAGTGATGAGAGCAAGGTGGATTCAGGACTCGCTGCTTCTGCTGCTGGCCCATCCTGGCCACAAGCTCTACCAGAGCAGGGAAGCCACCAAAAAAACCATTTGAGGTTGTTTCAGCTCCAAGAGGAGCCTCTTTTCTCTCCCACAGGTATATCCTGCCAGCCTGGTTGGACACACAGAGCGTCTGCACGCCAGGCGACAGGACAGGGACCTGTGTGCACCTTCTACCCCAAAAAAAACTCCATCTGAGTGAAAGCAGGGAGCAGAATGTCCCAAACTTTAATTCAAGACCCCAGCCTGTGAGGGTTTTGGTTGTTAAAAAGGATGTTCCTCCCCATCCAGGTGTCGGCAGGTCCCCGGTGACACCAATTTGGGACACGGGAGGGGAAGGGACGTCCCCAAACTGACTCAGCACTGAAGGCAAAAGCGCCATGAGGCATTTCTACCAATGCCTGCCAGCTCTGGAAATGGGGGGTTTTATGTGCATGGCTATTCATTAAAATCTGGACCAGGACCAGGCAGATACAGATGGAAATGCCTTTTTTTTTTTCTTTTTTTTTTTTCCTTTTTTTTTTTTTATAACCCTCATGGACTCATTCCAAACCTGAGGCTCTAGGTCCCAGCATATACCCTCTCACCAGCAGGTTCCCAAAGAAAAAGAATGGCTTACAACAGTTTTATAAAACCCAGCTGTTTGGAAAAAAATCAGATCCTTTCACCCCAACCCCTTCAAAACCTATGGAAAACAGCCCAAATAACATGTGTTTTTTTCACCAGTGACAATGCACAATGGGCAGAGATAACTGAGAATGCTGCACTGTGTAGTAGTTCATTTACGAGTGAACTTTTAAACCCAATTCCCCGCTTTGTTACACAAGCTAAGCACAGCGATTATGCTCCAGAATTACCTGATATCAAGTTATCCCGATGAGAATTGGCACAGAACAGCCAACAGACAGATGCTCTTCCTTATGAAAGCTCTGACACGAAGCAAAGGAAAAATGTTAACTCCTTGCTYGAAATTGGAACTCCCTTTCCCAGCTGCTGTAAGCAGAAATARCAGCAACTGGAAACCGGGGGAAAAGTCATAATTTTTTTTTTTTTTCTTTTTTTTCCATCTTTATTTTGGAGACCTTGTCTACCTCTTTGGTTGGCTTCAAACTCTCGTTTGGGATTCCTGCTCCCTGCAGGATAATAAACATGTTCGAGGCAATAAATATCCAGAAAAAAGAGAAGTTAGGCACGTGTTTTGTAAGGAGACTTCACGCTTAATTGAGGTTTTTCTGTGTCAGTAGAAATTGGGATAGAGACTTTTACACAGCCCACCAAATAATGATCAGATTGAGGAGAGAAAACAAGAAAATTATAGATTTGCTGATCCCTGGAAATGTCACACGTGAGGCTAAAAGAAGAGAAAGAAAATTTCTCTAGAGAAAGGTGCAAGTCCTTTAAAACACCAGGGTTTTGAGATAATTAATGTGGTTTTTTTGTGGGGAAAAAAGATCTCAGAACAATATTTAAAAATGCAGGAGGAAGGTGCACCGGGCAGCACCAACCATTACCCAKTTTCTTCTGCACTCTGAAAGGTTTTAATGAGCCTCAAAATGTGTTTTTCTCTCTTCAAGGACCACGGGAGCCAAATCCCTGGGGGTACAAAGGGTTTGTGTTGTTTCTGCCACCCTCCAGGGCACATTTTCCACCAAATTTTCATGTGGATTTGGCTGCTGGAGTCCCATTGATGTTGATGGCGCTCGAGTTGCTAAAACCCCACCAAGTGCTGGCAAATTTGCCCCTCGGTGTCTGTAAAGCATCGTTGTCAAATAAAATAAAACCATCAAATAAAATAAAACCATCCAGTCTGGAGATGCTTTCCATCCCCAGCCAGGTCTGGAGAACTCTGAAGGTTTGGGAAGTGCCCAAATTTGAATGAATTTGGGAACTTTTGCTGTGCCTCTCTCCAGTTTGCTCCTCACAGCCCAATCTTTTGGGTCAGTACGGCCATAAATGTTGTAAGAAATTGTAAGAGATGGTACCAATTTCCTCCAAACTGGGCAAATTYTGATTTCTGGATGTGTCACTCGCTCTGGGCACAGATTATCATTCCAGAGGACTACAGAAAAAAGTAAGCAGAGTCACAATAATGTCCCCACCTTCTTCTTTGTGTGGAAATTTGATAAAATTTGTCTTTTTTGGGGCAGATTGGCACATTGAAATGTCKGAGCTTGACCAGTCCCATCCAGGTTTGCGAAACCTTTTTAAAATTTTAATTTACCTTGATGTTTAACCCGGAATTAAAGCCCAGCTCTTTGCTTTCTGGTTTGTCATCAYAGCCTATAATGATCAAAACATTAATTGGGACAGGTTAATTGTGAGTGTTAATTGCGTGCTACTCAAAAGGACCAGCCACCTCAAATGCAGCTTCCACCTCAAATTTACCAATAAGGTGCATTTTTTTCCCAAACATTTGCTGTTGTGGCCGTTCCCATTCTGTGTCTGCACAAACATTGATTTTTGTGGTCATTTGATGCAGTTGAGGATCTGCCACGAAGCAGATAATAAAATAATTTTTTAATAAAAGCAAATATTATTTCTGTTTATACCCAAATTTATCAATTTTATGCATGGGAGGGGAGGGGAAGGGAAGGGGAAAAGAAAAGTGAAAAGAAAAGAAAAGAAAAGAAAAGAAAAGAAAAGAAGAGAAGAGAAGAGAAGAGAAGAGAAGAGAAGAGAAGAGAAGAGAAGAGAAGAGAAGA
>NW_026624226.1:105845-107948 GCF_030028575.1 Malurus melanocephalus
GAAAAGAAAAGAAAAGAAAAGAAAAGAAAAGAAAAGAAAAGAAAAGAAAAGAAAAGAAAAGAAAAGAAAAGAAAAGAAAAGAAAAGAAAAGAAAATAATCATATTTTGTGTGGTAATGCACAGGATTCCCTTAAGTGAAAACATCCTAACCGTGGAAATCTGATTCCCACAAGCATTTATACATTTCTTTAAAATCAGATTTAAAAGAAATCATTGCTTATTCACTTAAAATGTTCAATTATATTTTAATTTGGTCACTGGAACCATAGCAAACATAGTGGAACAGGAGATTCACTTCCAAGCTACAGACCATACTCTGTGTCTCACAAGCAATTTCCATTTATTCCTCTGGCAGATGCTTAATTCATTTGATGCAAATGAATATTTATCCTTCAAAGAGAGGATTTTTTTTTTTTTATTTGGCTGTGGTTATTGTAATTCTTTCGACATTTACCGAACAAAATTTGTCACTGCTCAACCTTTGCTGCACACCTGAAGCTCAGAGCAGCTGAGCCAAAGCCTGGCTGTGGGTCAAAAACCTTTGGAGGGCACTTGAGACAAATGTCTGGAGCACCTGGGATCAGCTGCCGAGCTGCAGAAAACTCACACAATATTTGCATTTTGCCACTGTGTCAGGAAAAAAAAAAAACAACAAAAAAAAAACCAAAGAAACCCAAAAAAAACCACCAAAAAAACAAACTGAGGAATTTCCAAAAAGTTTTGCTGCGCCTTTGCTTAAACCGAAACTGAAAATTGTGCTGGGGACCAAACCCAGGATGAGTGGCTCATGTGAAGCCTTGSTAAGTTCMTGATYTTGTGTGGATTTTKGGRCAGAAATTTKAAATGCATCCCTGAGTGTCATTTCCAGCATACCCAGCCTATATTCGTGAGGGTTTGGTGGGTTTTTTTTTCCTTCATTCTCTTAAATCTGTAAGTCAAAAGGCAAAATTTGATTAAGGTTTCCTTTTGAAAAATGCCAAACAAAMCCAATTATTTCCAAAGGTCCAGGCAGTGGGGATGTGATGGGTCAGGAGCATCGATTTTGCTGCAGACAAACCCTGGGTGGACCAAGACATTCCCTGTGCAGTGAGAAAATTCCACWCTCCCTAAATTGAGGGAAATATCTCTGTGACAGTAACAGTGAAGGTTTTCCTGTCTTTGTTGAGGAACCTGGACAGGGATTTTATTCAGAGGAGAACCAGGAGGGACAAAACATTCAAAACATCCTCACACTCTCCCCAGATTAACATGCCCTGGTCTTCTCCAAGCCCTCTCTTTGTTTACTCCAATTTAGCCCAAAATAAAAACTGCAGCCATGGGCTCTGTGGTGGGACATTGTAAACTTTTTTTTTTTTTTAATTTATTTTTATATTTGTTTTGTACCCAGCTACCATTTTGGGCAGAACAGGGTTTTTATCACGCTGACATCATCCTGGTTTGTTTGGGTTGTTTTTTGGGGGTTTTTTCCCCCTCTGGTTCTTTCAAAAAACTTTACAAGCTCTTACATGAATGACTAAAGCTCTTGGAAACTTCATGGGACTCTTCTGGATGAGGTATAAAAAACATCATTATTCTTAGGGCTGGCACAACAGTCCTGAGGTTTCTTCTTCCCCCTTCCAAAGTGAGAGAATTAATTTTGCACCCCCAAAAAATTATTTCCTGTTCCAGCCCAATCTGAAAACACTGAGGGACTCTTCCAGTTTTTATCTCGCTCCCAGTATTCCCAGTCAGAAAAGAGAAATGAGTTGTGGGATCTTCCCTGGAGGCAGAGAGACAAAAAAAAAAAAAAAGAGAAATTCTGGAAAATGTGGTTGAAGCGGCTTTTTGGATCAAAGGCATGAGCTGTTTGAGCATTTTCTCCTAAAATATATATAAATAAAACCCTTCATCCCCTGTTAAAACATGATTGTCTTACGTGAGAGAGAAATGTTGTCTTCACAGGGTTTCTTTATTATTGTAAATCTTCTCATTTCGTTTCTTTATCAGCATTTTTTGAAATTACTTAAAGGTATTGAACAAATAATTAATTTTATTCATTACCAGTTGTTTGCCCAGCTGAGGATGGTTCACAGGATTTCTTCCTGACCTTTCAAATCACTCTCT
>NW_026624226.1:108265-111299 GCF_030028575.1 Malurus melanocephalus
AAACAAGAGAAACTTAAAAAAAATAAAATTCAGAGACGGAGGCAGAATTTTGAAACCTTTTTTTCCCAATCCAAATGAAGAAATTCAAATTTCAAAACTGGAAATTCATATATGCACTAAAAGTCAACAGTCAGAAATACAAACGTGAAATATAATTTCTTTATATAATTCTTATCTATATAATTAAATATATATCTCTTATATATATTTATATATATACATCTCTTTATATAGAATTATATAAATGTATATAATTCTTTCCAATTACTGACACTGAAATGTGTGCTGAAAATGTGCTGCAATAAAATTATTAATATTTCTCCTAAGACTTTGTAATAGAACACTCCTTGCCAGCCCCTGAGGATCTTTTTTGATGAATATTAAATTTAYGAGAAGAAATTACTTTTTCTCAAACAATGTAATGGGAATGAGAAAGAGTGACAAAGTTACCATCTCTTCCAGATGCATCATTGGGAATGATAAGTTTTTGGTGGTTCTGGTTTGTTTTTGGGGGTTTTGTTTGTTTGTTTTGGGAGTTTTTTTGTCTTGGTTTGATTTGGTTTGTTTGTTTGGGTTTTCATTTTGTTTTGTTTGATTTTGGGTTTTATGGGCATTTTTTGTTGGTTTTTTGGGTTTGGGTGGGGGGAGTTTTATTTTTTTGGGGTTTGTTCTGTTTCGGTTTTGTTTTTTTGGGGGGATTTTTGTTTTTAGGGTTTGGGGTGGAGTTTTCTTCTTTGTTCAGGTTTTCATTTTGTTTCGTTTGGTTTTGGTTTTTATGGGTGTTTTTTGTTGATTTTGGGGGTTTGGGTGGGGGTAGTTTTGTTTTTTGGGGGGTTTGTTCTGTTTTGGTTTTTTTTGGGAGGGGTTGTTGTTTTTGGGTTTGGGGTGTGGGTTTTTTTGTTTGTTTGGGTTTTCTTTGGTTTTTTGGGGTTCTTTTGGGTTTGTTTTTTTTTTTATTCTCACTCTTTTTCAGTGTCTGGGCAGAGCACAGCACCTGCCCCTGACTCACCCCTGGCATTTCTGTGGTGACAATGTTGGGACATTGAGCAGTTCTGGAGGTCTCCAGTGCCCAAACTGAGCTTCTCACTGCCCCTCCACTGCTTTTTTCTCACTAACCCTTCATAATTCAGCTCATCTTCGAGCTCTCAGCCTTCCAGCACATGTCCTGTGCCTGTTTCTGCACAAAACTGGGGGAAAAATTRTCACTGCAGACCTTGTGGGGACATGGAATGGGATCCATAAAAATCCAATCAAGGGTGCCCAAAGTGAGAGATTTGTTCATGATGGGCTATTTTTTTTGTTGTTTGATTTTTCAGATAATTTTAAATGCTGTTTTAGGTGTCTTCACTCAGAAATCTTCACCTCTCCTTTCTCTCCTTTCCTTCCCTGCAATGATTTATGCACAGAGGCAGAAAAGATCAGCTGAATTCCCTCTGTCATCTCTTGGTTTTTTTGTCCCATCAGCTTGAATTGTTTTGAGCAATGCCTCCTGTGGATGATTATTTACAGCCTATTCTACCTCATTAGGAAGCTGTTTTTCCTTCTTGATAAACATCCCAAACACTTTTATTTAATCTTATTTCCACCCCATTATGCCCACTTAGCTCCTTACACAAACAACATTTTGTTCCCCAACTGCATCTCAAATCCTTGTGTTCAGATACCAGTTTTATACAGAATAGAACATATTTTATTAGTTCCTTTTTTTCTCTCTTCTTTTTTTTTTTCTCTTCTTTAACCCACAGCTTGACTCTGGGTGTGTTACAGGAATAAGGGAATATAAAAATGGCCTCATCTCCAACAAAAAGAAAGCCATGCAACAGTAACTGCAAACAGAACCAAGGTGAAAATAAAAACTTTCTGGAGTTTGCAGTCACATTAAAAAAAAAAACAAACCCACTCATTTAAATGGTAATTGTTTGCAGACTGGCTTAATTCATTTACTGATTTATTCAAGTGAGCAGCAATTTCTGAGAGCTGAAGCATTGTTATTCTGTCAAATTTCACACACAAGAGCATTTACATGAGAAAAAAAAAAAATTATTTCCTCAGCTCTGCTGTGGGCACAAATTCGGTCAGACAGCCCCAATGTTGACTACTTAAACCATACCTCAAGTAAAAAGTTTTCATCAACAGATCTGTCCACTCAGATTTCAATTTAGACTCCCTTTAAACACTTTTTTTTTATGTCTCAGTTTGTCACCTGTGACAGAAAACGTCACTAAAACTTCTCAAAGTGACAMCTTTGAGTCTGGTGCGTGCAAATGTAAATATACCCGTTTTATAAACCAAATTAATAAACCAGAATTTATAAACCCAGTGTTAAACCTGAATGATTGTGATCTGTAAATGCATCRTCAAAAGGGTGATTGTCGTTATTTTATAACCATAAGTTCTAAATCTGAACGCTTTAAATTTGCCCTTTCTAAATTAACTGTTCTAGAAAAAAGCTGAAAAACGGGTATTAGAAAGAAACTCCAGAAAAATTGTCATGCACCAAGTGATTGATAGATAAAGAAACCTATTCATCTGTTCAGGTATAATTCTTAAGTGCTTTTTCTCCTCATCAATGTTTTTATTAAGATTAATCAAAATTATCCTTCATTGCCTTGGAAATAGTTCAATAGGAGCAGTGAGCTCCTTTTCAGAGCTGCTTTTGGAAAAAATGAAAGCACTTGAAAACTCTGGAACCTTGACTCATTCAGAGGTTTAGTGCAGCACAATTTCACCTTGATTTTTTTTTGTTTCCCTCCGTGGTCAAGCCAAACTTTCACTGATGTCACCTCACCGGCTGACTCAAGATTTGTAAATATTTTCAACCATGTCAGACAAATGGCTTTTAGAGAAAGTGGAAAAAACACCCCGTGCTGCCCATCAGTGAGGTGYAAAACCCAAAAAAGGGGGAGGAAGGAGACCTGACAGCCTGTCCTGGTGATTTAGAGAGCTCAAAACACTTCATTGTCTCAACATCACCTGTGCCACTCCAGCTTCCGCTTCCCAGACAGCCAAGTCAACACAACAAGTAAGAAATTTA
>NW_026624226.1:112661-114806 GCF_030028575.1 Malurus melanocephalus
GTGATGGCGCGGGTCGCGGCTGGCTCAGATCTCCCGCGGCGCCAATGATTGACACAAAATGGCAGAGGTGGATGGAGAAAAGTTTCTCTGCAAAACTCACAGCGGAAAACGCCGATCTCCTCTGGACAGCAAGAAACCCAGAACAGCAAAGAGATGAGCAGAAATCCCGCAGCTGCGAGACGGGATGGAACAGAATTCACCCCCTGAAGCTGGAATCCCCAGCAAAGCACAGGAGAGAAAACCACGGTGCAGCAAGCAGGAACTCAATGAGCAGGGGTGCTGGTCTCTGCAGAAAAGAAGGTAGGTCAGCTTTCCCCGTAGCAGCCAGCAAGCAGATGACCTCCTCTCAGCGAAGCAGCGAAAACAACTGCAAATCCCGCCCCCCACCACACAAAAACACTCTCTCCGAGCGCTTAGCCAGACCATTAGGGTGTGGCATAGGTATCATTGTCTTTGTTAATCACCCAGCCATCAAAAGAATGAGCCGGCAATTAGTGTATCCCAGCAACAAATGGGAAAGAAAAAATTCCCAAAGAAAGGGAACAAAAGGAGAAGAATTTTAACCCACARCAGCGAGATGGCTGAGGAGAAAGGTGTGGGGTGGGTCCGGGCTGCTGCGGTTTGCGGACACAATTCATAGGAATGTTTCCCTCCATGAATTGCTGCAAGAATAAGCTTGGCTGGGAAAAAAAAAACACCCGAGGAGAGAGAAAACACCATATTGAGCACTGCCAAAACTCTGCTCAGACCCTCATGAGATAATTTTCTTCGGTGGGCATTGCCCAGCAGCGTAAGGTGAATTTTGCCGATGAGTAAGAATGAGCCAGAGGTGGAATTTGATGTTAACTGCTGGAATAAAGAGCTGGGACGATGTCCCTGCAGTCCAGCACACACCACCAGCCTCTGGGTTGCCAGTGCTGGCATTATTTATTGTGTCCACCACCCCACACCATCCCTGGCTCCTGCAGAAACCCCTTTAGGGGCAGGATTTCCCACAGATGAATGAGAACTCACAGTCCTGTAAATATTTKGGGCTGGAACTGGGTGATCTTTAAGGTCCCTTCCAGCCCAAACCATTCTGGGATCCTGTGTCTCCCAAACCACCAGGTTATTGGGAGCAGTGAAAAGTGGAATTTACCCCTTCTTTAGTGTCTTAACAAAAATTAAAGCAAGCAGTTTGTTCTTCTGTCTCTGAACTAATCCATCAGGAATTTTTTCCCCCATTTCACACCGCCCTGACTCATCATTACCCTTAATTTCATTTGTGTGACTAATCAGGCATTAACAAACCTGGTGCCTCTTAATTTTCCTTCACTTTCCATAATTCCCACCTTGTGATGTGGGTAAAAATTGGGTAAATATTGTGAAAAGTGGGTAAATATTGCTGAGCAGACAAAGCAAATGTAAATTTTGTAATTCCTTTTTGCAGACTCCACGTTCTGCCTCCTGCCCTTCCTCCTCCACTCCAGGTGTGGAGGAGCCCTCAGCAAAGCATCAGGATGGGGTCATCTGTCCCTAAATCTGGGAACCCATTACCACCACTTTCTATATCAATTTATTAAAATAATGCTATTTATTTGCATTATTAAAATTCTATTTATTTAACATTATTAAAATAATGCTATCTGACAGAAATGCCCCGTTTAATATGCATCTGCTCTACTCATGCACAAAAAAAATGCTGTTTTATACCTTTATTTTACACCAATCATTGATAACAAACTTATTTTTGCAGCAAGAAGAGCACGATAATTTAAAATTTAAACATAATTTGACTTAACTTTGGGAGAAGCGCACTATTTTATAACAAATTATGGTAGGCCTTTAAAATAAAATGTTACATTTAAAATCCTTGCAAACGTGTGGCTGGTGGAGCAAAGAGGAGATACTCTCAAAATCAATTAAAAACATTCTTCTAAGGGGACCATAGGCCAATAAGAGATGTCTCCAAGARATATTTTTGGGTTCCTGTGTCCTCTGAAACATGCAGGACTCATGATAGAATATCTCACATATGAAGAGCTGTCTCATGCAGCTTTTGTATCAACTCAAATCATTTTTTTTTTTCATTGATCAACCTCAAAACCACAGTGGAAAATCAGAGGGATCTTTGGGCAGGACTTTTCTGCCTATTCCAGTCAAAAA
>NW_026624226.1:116527-118016 GCF_030028575.1 Malurus melanocephalus
AAAAAAAAATAAAATTAAACAAACAAACAATCAAGCAAAGCAGATGGCTGGGAGCAGCACCTCATTTTTCATCATGGGGGGTGGCTGGTGACTTTATTTTTCTTGGCCCTGAGAAAGACCAAGCATTCCTCGAGCCTGGCTCGGCGCGAGATGAGCGCACGCATTGGTGGCTTTTCGGCTGACACACGAAATTTGGGCTCTCAAGGAGGTGGGTGGGCAGAGCCAGGGCTCACAAAGTTCATGGGAACATCCCCAGCCCCTTCCATTCCCAAAACAGACCCTAAAAAAATGCTGTGAGAGGAGTATTTGTGGTGCTGGTAAGAGCAGAGCCTCGGGGGGATCTTGGGAAGTGCCACCTCCGTATTTTGTCACCAACTTTGGCCACCTCAAAGGCACCCATGGAAAAAGTTTGGGGAGGGGTTCTTCCTATTTGGGGAAGGGTCCAAGATTTTGGGAATGCTGTCTGGAAGGACACAAGGCCTCCGTGGTGGCAGCTGTCACACAGGCCAGWGAAGGACGTGACCTTAAACCATTTTTTGATGAAACGGGAAATAATTTTCTGCAAACCGGGCACTGGGACCACATGAAGAAAACAAAACTACCGACCCCAGACAATTCCCTAGTACTTTGGATATGTAAAATTATATAAAACATTTTATTGATTTTTATTATAAAAAATTTTATTAAATTTTTAATTATATAAAACATTATTTAAAAAAAAAAAAAATTTATCCAGTAATTCCGAGTTAATGTTCGTTTTTCTTGAAAAGAAGCATCTGGATCCCCTAGGCACCTCTGCGACACTCAGCCCGGGTTTAAATGTGGCTGTAAAAATCAAATTCGAGCGCTTGGCAGCCCTTTTTTTCCTGGAATCCCCAGAAAAGTCTTATCTGAGCACGAGGGCAGGAGTCAGAAGGCAGTAACAGAGCAACTGACTGAACATTTGCAGCTAAATTTTGCCAAGTAGGGAAACTTCAACCTTGACAACTCACAGGATACAGTATGAAATATTTCCCTCACTTTAAAAAAAAATTAGAACGTTTAGCCCAACAAGCTGTTGTTTTCCATAGGTTCTCCTTTCAATTTCTGAGGTTTGTGCTCAGGAAGACACAAGACAAAGACAGCTTTTAGTGTGGGTGACAGCACAAGAGATCCTAATTGCACCTGGGGAAAAACAGCTCTTGTCTTTTGATGAACAGCTTGTTTTAAAAGAGGAAGAAAATATGCTCAGGTGGAAAAAAACAGATCTTCAGGAGATTTTTTTGTTTTTAAAGATGACTCCAAAAACCTTACATTTTGAGACACGACACCTCTTCCATTTAGCTCAGAGGATCTTTTCATTTTCTAAACTAAATTAATTAGAATGAAAAAAAAAATAAATAATGAAAAAAAAGCAAATAATAAGGTGTTCTTCTTAAAGGACAATATTATTTGACAATTTAAAAAAAATCATTTAATATATTAAAAAATAATTAAAAAACATTCCTTT
>NW_026624226.1:119831-125032 GCF_030028575.1 Malurus melanocephalus
ATGGAATGGGATGGAGTGGAGTGGAATGGGGTACGATGGAATGGAATGGGATGGGATGGGATGGAATGGAATGGAACGGAATGGGGTACGATGGAATGGAATGGAATGGAATGGAATGGAATGGAATGGAATGGAATGGAATGGAATGGAATGGGGTGGAGTGGAATGGAATGGGGTAGAATGGAATAGAATGGAATGGAATGGAATGGAATGGAATGGAACGGAATGGAACAGAATGGAACAGAATGGAGTGGAATGGGGTAGAATGGAGTGGGATGGAATGGGATGAGATGGAATGGAACAGAACGGAGTGAAACGGAATGGAGTGGAATGGAATGGAATGGAATGGAATGGAATGGAATGGAATGGAATGGAATGGAATGGAATGGAATGGAATGGAATGGGGTAGAATGGAATGGAACGGAATGGAACGGAATGGAACAGAATGGAACAGAATGGAGTGGGATGGAATGGAATGGAATGGAACGGAACAGAACAGAGTGGAATGGAATGGAATGGAATGGAATGGAATAGAATGGAATGGAATGGAATGGAAAGGAGTGGAATGGAATGGAATGGGATGGAATGGAATGGAATGGAATGGAATGGAATGGAATGGAATGGAATGGAATGGAGTGGAGTGAAATGGGGTGGAATGGGGTGGAATGGGGTGGAATGGGGTGGAATGGTGCAGGGATTTGCAAAGTAGATGTAACTAGTGCTGTGATTTTATCAGGCAGGGAATAGAAATGGAATGGAATGGAATGGAATGGAATGGAATGGAATGGAATGGAACGGAATGGAACGGAGTGGAACGGAGTGGAATAGAATAGAATAGAATAGAATAGAATAGAATAGAATAGAATAGAATAGAATAGAATAGAATAGAATAGAATAGAATAGAATAGAAATGGTTTGAGTTGGAGGGGACACTAAAGCTCTCCTTTTTTACCCTCCACTGCACCACGTGAGTTATGATGCTGGGATCAGGGTGGAAGCATCAGCTGGAACCACACAGGCAGCTTTAGGCACAGAGCACTTACATTATATGTATATTTTATGCAAATTGTGAATGCTGGCAGCGAGTCTGCGTCACACATTGCTCCAGGCGCAAGCTGACTCAGGCTTGGGTGAACGAAGAAGATTGTTCAGCACTACCAAAATTCCCCTGGAGGCACAGGCAGAGGCTCCTCCCTCCCCTGCTGACATTTTTACAGCCTTTGGTTTTTCACTGGCTTGGCGAGTGGCGAGTGCAGCGTTGGTAAACACCCTGCACCGCAGGAAAGTCTGGCCCAGGCTCTTCTCCCCACAATTAATAACGCCTTCGGAAATTGCATTTGTTCTTTAAGTTCTTCACAGAACACTTTCCCACCATTATTTGTGACTCCTCTTTATCCTCTATCATGTGATGGTTTTATTGTAGGAACGTGGGCTCACCCCATTATGCACAGCACCTCCCACCAACACTTGGCTTGGGATGATTATTTTGTTCGTATTTTCCTTTTTGTGTTTCTCAGCCGTCCCTGGCTTTTTTCCACTTGAGCTCTGGGAACAATGATGGAACTGAAATGCGCAGAAGCCGACTGAATCGGGCAATCTGGTGACAGAATGAGATGTGATTTAAAAAGCAGATTCAAGAGCTTCAATAATCCATTCTTCTAAAACTTCACAATGGCACAAATGGGATACAGCACAGATTGTATTAAATAAAAAACAAAACAAAGAAANCACATGCCCACCTCAACTTCTCTCACTCAGCTGAATTATCCAGGCTTATAAATTTAAGACACGTTGAAAACCTGACAAGCTGAGAACACCACAGAGGCTGAACTGGGGATTCTCCTGCTGTGAAGGCATTTCCAAAAGAGGGSGTGAAAGATGCAGGGAGTTCTGGTCTGAGGCTATTAAAAACAAACAAAAAAAAGATTAAACCAAAAAAAACCACAATGAAACAAACAATAAACTTCAGGGAGAGAAGTCATCCAACACCCAGTGAAGTCAGGGTTGGTGTGTCTGAACGTGTGACACCAGCAGGGACACACAACGGCCTTTGCCTCTGCCCAGAAACACCGTGGAGAGACGAGGAGAAGAACAAGAAGAACAAGAAGAAGAAGAACAAGAACAAGAACAAGAACAAGAAGAACAAGAACAAGAACAAGAACAAGGGCAGGAACAAGAACAAGAACAAGAAGAACAAAAACAACAACAAGAATAAAAAGAAGAAGAAGAAGAAGAAAAAAAAAGAAGAAAAAAAGAAGAAGAAGAACAAGCACAAGAACAAGAAGAACAACAACAAGAACATGAACAAGAACAAGAACAAGAACTAGAACAAGAAGAAGAACAAGGGCAGGAACAAGAAGGACAGGAAAAAAAGAACAAAAACAAGAAAAACAAGAGCAAGAACAAGAACAAGGACAGGAACAAGAACAACAACAAGAATAAAAAGGCAAGAAGAAGAAGAAGAAGAAGAAGAAGAACAAGAACAAGAACAAGAACAAGAACAAGAAGAACAACAAGAATTAAAAGAGCTAGAACAAGAAGAAGAAGAAGAAGAAGAAGAAGAAGAACAAGAACAAGAAGAAGAAGAAGAAGAACAAGAACAAGGGCAGGAACAAGAACAAGAACAAGAAGAACAAGAACAAAAACAACAACAAGAATAAAAAGAAGAAGAAGAAGAAGAAGAAAAAAGAAGAAGAAAAGAAGAAGAAGAAGAAGAAGAAGAAGAAGAAGAAGAAGAACAAGAACAAGAACAAGAACAAGAACAAGAACAACAAGAACATGAACATGAACAAGAACAAGAACAAGAACAAGAACAAGAACTAGAACAAGAACAAGAACAAGAACAAGAACAAGAAGAACAACAACAAGAACATGAACAAGAACAAGAACAAGAACTAGAACAAGAACAAGAACAAGGACTAGAACAAGAACAAGAACAAGGGCAGGAACAAGAAGGACAGGAAAAAAAGAACAAAAACAAGAAGAACAAGAGCAAGAACAAGAACAAGGACAGGAACAAGAACAACAACAAGAATAAAAAGGCAAGAAGAAGAAGAAGAAGAAGAAGAAGAAGAAGAAGAACAACAACAACAACAACAACAACAAGAATTAAAAGAGCTAGAACAAGAAGAAGAAGAAGAAGAAGAAGAAGAAGAAGAAGAACAAGAAGAAGAACAAGAACAAGAACAAGAACAAGAACAAGAAGAACAAGAACAAGAACAAGAACAAGGGCAGGAAAAAGAACAAGAACAAGAAGAACAAGAACAAAAAGAACAAGAACAAAAACAACAGCAAGAATGTGTGACACCAGCAAGAATAAAAGGAACAAGAAGAAGAAGAAGAAGAAAGAACAAGAACAAGAAGAAGAACAAGAACAAGAACAACAAGAACAAGGACAGGAAAAAGAACAAAAACAAGAAGAACAAGAGCAAGAAAAAGGACAAGAACAAGGACAGGAACAAGAACAACAACAAGAATAAAAAGAGCAAGAAGAACAACAACAAGAAGAAGAACAAGAAGAAGAACAAGAAGAACAAGAACAAGAAAAAGAAGAAGAAGAACAAGAACTAGAACAAGAACAAGGACAAGAACAAGAAGAACAAGAAAAACAAGAACAAAAAGAGCAAGAAGAAGAAGCACAGGAGCAAAAACAAGAAGAACAATAGCATGAACAACAAGAAGAGCAAGAACACGAAAAACAAAAACAAGAACAAAAAGAAGGACAGGAAGAAGAAGAACAACAACCATAAGAACTAGAAGAAAGAAGATGATGATGATGATTATGAAAATGATGAAGAAAAAGAAGAATGAATTGGTCATTTCACAGACCCCAGTTAGAAGTCGAGGGGTCTGAGAAGAGGCCAGAGAAGAGACAAGGTGACTCAGGTTGTTGCATGGCCCCATCCTTGGTTTTTGTTTGTGCTTGGGTCATTGGTGGGAGCATTTACAGAGTGTCAGGGACGCTGCTGGGGTTTCCTCTGTTTTTGCTCACCAAAAACGGCGGTGAAGCCTCGAGTTTCCTTTGAGACAAGGACCATCTCTCACAGTGAGTGAAACCTCAGTACCATTGAAGTAAAAAGTGATTTCTTGCTCTGGATTTAAGGAGGCAAAACCCAGCCCAAAGGGTTTCCACAGTTTCCAAAGCACAGTGGTGTTCCCACCTCTGGTAAGCCCTTCAGCCAGGAAATTGACAAAAAACTCACCAGAAGTGTTTCCCACTCCTGTCTTCAAGAATTAAATATTTAAAATTTAAAATATGGAATGAATTGCTGAAAAAACAGGGAAATGTTACAAATTTAGGCAGGATTTCTTCTGATGCTCTTTAGGTACCATTTTGAGAAGGACAATTCTAAAACACTGCTATAATAACAAAGAAAATTAAAAGATGCCCCAGTTTTCGGGTGATAAAAATGATTATTGGTGATTTTTCTGCCCAGGGACACCAACACCAAGGAAACAATTACATTACATTAGAAATATTTTTACATTATATATACAATATATTACATTATGTGTAGAAATTATTTCTACATTAGAAATAATATTGCCCACAGCAGAACCTGTGGAAAGGAAAATTTGTATTTGCTTTTTTCTCATGGAAAAAAAAAAAAAGATATTTACTTTCCCTCCACTGCAAAATAATATTTTTTTAAAGTCTTCTCATTTCCTTCAGATCTTAAATTATAAAATGTCAGTCAATATTAAAAATGACACACCATTCTAATCCTTTTAAATTTTTGCACATACTTTTGGCTTGAAATTACAGCAGAAATTATTAATGCTTCCTTGCAGTAGGTCATTATAAATACAGTTTAACTTATTATTGAAAATAATAAAAATATYATTTTTAATATTTTGAAAAACAATAACAGCATTGTTTTTATGAAAGAGCATTTTTTATTAAAGAGTGCAGGCAGATGTTTCCAGCACACTAAGGTTTGTTTGGTTTTTTTTATTACATTAACTGCTTTTTGACAGCGGAAGTGCGGCTTGAGCAGATTAAATTTTAGTTTTCTCCAGGATAATTTCAATTCTTCTCCTCTCTGATGTCAGCATGGAGAGGTTTGGGGCACCATTATGGTGTTAAGTAGAAAATGTGCAAATTGTGTTGGCGYTGACCAAGAAAAATCCCTACTAAATTGCAGTTTTTGTTGGTTAAATCCCTCCCCTGTTGGTTTCCAGGTGTTTTTCAGGGCATTTCA
>NW_026624227.1:0-4432 GCF_030028575.1 Malurus melanocephalus
ATTTCAGTGTTATCAAAAACTCTCCACAGCCCACAGGACCCAAACAACCAGAGCCCACAGATACCTGCTAATGATACTGGGAATCCATCTGTGAATTTGTGCAATGTTGAACAYCCCTGCAGGGCACAGGGACACCTCCAGCTCCACCAGAGCCTTGCTGGGACCCAGTCCCTTCTCATTGCTGATAAAGTGCTTGGCAAGCACCAGGGGAGGACAGGGAGGTCAGAAGAAGGGATAATATTGTACACACGACTCTGATGTAATTCACACACAAATGCAGTCAGTTCTGAGGGTGGCCAAAGCCACCACAAGGGCAGAGCCTGAGATGAATATTTACACCTACTGAGTCACCAATTTCCTGGGAAAGAAGATCATTACATTCACCGAGTAGCACCACGTTTTAATAAGAAAAACATGTTTTTACTGAAATCATGCAAAGACGTATGTCTGTGTATTTCTATGTGTTGCAAGAGCTCTTTTTTTTTTTCCTCAGAAAAATAGTGAAAAACGCTTTGATCATTTAAAAAGTGCATGAAGTGTTGACAGGACTGTTACAGATGAGGTCTGCTGGTTTTGGGATGGGACTGTTGTGCTACAGCTCAGTGATCATATGCAGGTTGCATAACTCCACCCTTTGAATTTAAATATTACAAATCTGTTCCCAGAGGTTGTGGCAAAGCCTTGGGATGCCAAGGTTTACATAAATGTCTAGAGCTTGGTCTGGGCACAGGCCTGTTAAGAGTCCAACATCATTTTGGATCCTGCACTAGGAACTCATTCAGGTCTCCTGTGGTAGTAGAGAAGGGAGAGTYATGAATTTATTCCAATTTAGAACACTGATGGCCCAAAGTGCACCATTTTAGCCCCCATTAGAAAGGCTCTGCTCTGTGTTGTGTCACTGCAAAGATCACTCTGCAGTTTATCACTTTTGGCACCGGTGTGTAAAATGAGTGCTGCTATGCACACATCAGCCTTTGTTTGAAAACACATGGCTGTAAACTGTGCCACTTTCTCTTTACTCTCTGCCCCTCCTTCTCAACAAAYAATCAGAGCTTCAGTACTTATTATCAATTCAGGAGTGCTTTCTYTATTCATTACTGGTGGATCAGTAGAACAGAGTTGGATTAAATCCATCTGAAGTGTTCCAAGGTATGTTGGATAACCTGGTCCAGCAMGGGAGGGACGGTGGAATTTGATGGTTTTGAGGGTCCCTTCCAACCCCTTCACATTTTATGATTCTATGAAACCCGATCTAACCCATAAATACAATGGTTTTGGGCTCTTTTGTTTCACTGAGACCCTTAAGCGAGATGCTTATCTTATTTTTGTGGTTTTTTTCTACTGTCCTGCAGCCCATGAACAAAGCAGAATGTCTCTTTTGATTTCCTTCTGTTATGTCTGGTTTTGTGCATTAGCTCACACTACCTAGCCCATCTTGTACAATGAACTTTCAGTTTCTAGCATTATTCCTTTTCCTTCCTCTGCAAAACCCTTCAGTGAATAATACAGGCTGCAATTACATCATGGATAATATTAGGAAGGATTTGGGGTGGTGGGGGATGGAGTCATTAAAACTTTGTTCTCTTGGCATCAAAATTGCATTTCCATAGCATCCAGTGTTTCCAGCCAGGCACAAGGTATTGTCATTTTGGCTTCACCCTGCCCCCAGAAGTATCAGTCTGGGTTTTTCTTTTATACCCTAAACAGGACTTTTGTGTTTATTTAGCTGCTTTCACTTGTGTGACGAAAAATCTGCTTTGGGTGGGTACCTAATGGGGATTTTGGTGCATTTGAGAGCAGAATTTTGGAAGTTACGTGTGTGGCACTTCCCTGGTGTCAAATGAGTTGAAGGAGCAGTGAACATATAATTTCCTGTAAAAGCAATCAAGCCAATTCAAACCTACAGGAAAACAATGATGTCATGACACGATGTCATYGTGTTTATGGAACTTTCTCACTAAAAACTCGAGCTGGAGGTCAGCTCTGGTTGCCTGCCAGCCTTGCCAGGCAAGGGCTGCATACTGAAATACAGAGGAGAACAGAAGAGCTCCTGATGATTCCTATACAGGAGGATGTGGAGTCTCAGGAGGAAGGAGGACACAGGGGTTATGATGAGAGGAGCAGTGAGATTTTTGTGACAGCTGGGTCAGGACAGAATTGTACAGGTGGAACCTGAAGCTGTGAGGCAATTGAGAGATGAGATGGCAGCACAGTGGTAAAAAAAATCCTTTGATTCTGCCATTGCTTTTAAAAAGTGCAACAAAAAAACCAAAAAAAAAAAAAAAAAAAAAAAAAAAAAAAAAAAAAAAAAAAAAAGGAAAGCCCAACAGTAGCATGACTTAATCCCCACATCCTCAAGTAAACAAACCACAAACCCATATTTCAGTGTTTCAGGCTCCTAACACTTGCTGTGGTTGGAATGGGTCATGGAGTGAGTGAAAAGGGCTCAGCACAAACCAGAACATTCTGTCATCAATTCCACCTCCAATGTTACATAACTTCTTTATTTGAGACAGGATGTATTTGTGTTCCCCTAGTGGAGAATAAGAGTGGGAGCATTTGATRTTATTCTCATCCTTTGGAGCTACAAGTGTAGAATTATATGAACACATCCAGACAGGCAGATGCTCAACAAAAAGCCCCAAAATGCACTCTGCTTTTATTCACACATATATCTATCAGTGCTGGTCAATAAATCCCCAATACCATGTACTAAATCACAGMAGTTCTTTTAAAGGTTGCTATCACTACATAGAAAATGTCTTTAATTCCTTAATGCATGATGTTCACTCAGCTGTTTTCCAGTGGTGTCTTTAAGGAAGCTTCTTGTTTTCCAGGATTGTGAATGATACATTCTCCCAACTCCTTATATTGAGAAACTGCCCAAATATTTTTGTGGGATAAAGTGAAAGAGAAGAAGAAATTCTTGAATCTTCTTTTCCCCCTGACCTGAACTGTGTGCCTTTTGCTGTATTTTTCTCTAAGTAGAAAATTCCATTCCCCACATAAACACATTGCAAAGGAAGAGATGATCAACACCAGTTGTCAACAGGGTAGGGAACTCTCCAGGAATTTTGTTTTSATGGGTTACCTTTGGAAAAACTGTAGCATTCAAGCTATGATAACAGATATAAGGAGATGGGAAATAAAATGCTTTATGAATTTATGCTGGAATGTTCAAAGCCATCACTCTTCCAAGGATCCCTGAGCTTCACAAGATTCTGGCCAACAAACCTCTCTTCACTTGCCAGGCTTGACTGTCCCTTTTTTGGGGGGGGTGGGAAACTCCCTGAATTCTCACTGATTTCAAAATGGGCAGCACGRGGTTTCTTTGGAGAGAAATGAAACTTCCCCAAACTTCACAGAGGGAAACAACCTTTTCCAACAAGTGCCACTGAAGATGAGAGATGTTTGAGCTACGARCTCAGTTTGTTCCATTTTAGACCTCGATCATATTTTCAGTGTTTTGAGCCCTTGGGCTCGTGCAGGAATTCAGATATTTTGCTGATGTGTCCTGGAGTGAAATACAGCATCCCCTTCTTTTTGTGCTGTGGGACATAATTGCAGGGAGTAGATCCTGTTCCACGGATTTACCTCCTCCAGGGCTGCACGTGGAGTTAAACATTGGGAACAGCTCTTTYTAACCCTGAATTTCTCGTGGTGTCTTTTGTAGGCACCTGGAGCAGGTGTGGCTGAGCACGAG
Organism: Malurus melanocephalus; assembly: GCF_030028575.1. Classification (NCBI taxonomy): domain Eukaryota; kingdom Metazoa; phylum Chordata; class Aves; order Passeriformes; family Maluridae; genus Malurus; species Malurus melanocephalus. The sequence continues at coordinate 3,704 of NW_026624227.1, forward strand.
CTCTGTTCTTCCCACATCCTCATTCTTGTGCTTCACATTTCAAGCTTCCTTCTCCAGATAAAAATCTCCTGTGTTTATCCAGACTCGTTTTTGGCTCCTGCCAGAGACACTGAGGACATGAAAGGCAGCCATTGTATCCCATGTTTGAATCAGCGCTGTGTCTTTTGAGATTTCTTGGGAACTTTCAAATTACATGTTTTTGGAAGGAGCCAAAAGCTGTAGGAAGGGCTCTATTTCACAATCCCTCCAAATTCAGCAGTTGCTTGGGAAAGAGAATGAGGTCCCACGGGGCAAATTTTATATTTTGAAAGGTGGAAGTCTCATGTTTCAATGCTTGAGTGAATGAACACGAATTAACTTCTTTCTCTCTCCCATTCCAATCCAAATRGGACATGGAATGCTTTCAGACTGCAAAAGGGAAGTTTTTCTGACGTGCTTTTCATTTCTCCATGTTTCATTCTCGAGGATTTTGGAGATTTCAGCTCTGGGTTAGGGGAATATCCAAAACCCTGAAACCTCTCAAAAGCTGAGAAATTCCTTTACCTGCCCAGGCTCCACCATGGCCCCATTTGGGTGTTTGTCTCCTTCTTGTGTCTCATCCCGTGAGATAAGATACAACCTCGCTCCACCTGTTTGTAAAAGCATAGTATTGAGCACAGTGTACTCCAGAGCTCCAACAAAGTGGGAGAAACTGTGGGCGACCTAAATATCTACAAACCCAGTGCTAGA
>NW_026624227.1:5272-7357 GCF_030028575.1 Malurus melanocephalus
TGCATCAGCCTTTTCCATCTGGCAGCCCCACCTCGGGCAGCAGCGTTTCCCTGCTGAGCACACACCGAGGTATTGCAGCAGTCAGGGATGGAGAGAGGCAGGAACAGAGAAATTCCTTTTGGAATAACMCACAGAGCCTCTCTTTACCTTGGGCAGCCCTGCAGAGGATGCTGTGGGCTCTGTGAGCCCACTCCTTGTGTTTGTCTGCAGAGAAAGGGTTCGCCCTTGACGGGAAAAAGAGGTGGAGATCTGAGCTGATTTCATCTGTGAGGCAATATCTCCCCTTCTCAGGGGTGAATGAGACAAATGTGACTGAGCTGTCCACGCCTAGCACAAGAAGGCATTTGTTGTGTTTTGTTTTTTTATTTTTTTCCCCAGGAACAGTACTGAGGCTGCTGTGGGATCCAGGTAGGATTTTGGAATGTGGCAGAACCCACAGGGAGGTAATGGGGATGTGCCTGAAAGGACTTTGGGTTCAGCAGGGGAGCTCAACAGAACCAGGCACAAAGTCTGAATCATCTGGAAAGATGGGTTTCTTTAAATTCCTGTTTCTTTGATACAATTCTACCTCTTTTCTCCCCATCAAATTTCATGACATTAAATGATTTTTCAAAACTAGTTTCTGAATTCTTCTGTTGTGTTCACAGCTTTATTTCTGATGGAGGCAGTGCTCACACCTCAGTAACAGCAGCTGAACTCTGCAGTTTCTGTGCTGCACAAGCTGTTGATATCAAACTGCACAGAGCAAATTTCAGAKGAGCAGGAGTGCCTTTTAAACAACAGCCACAAATCTTTGCCCAGATAAAGAAAAAAATTAGCTTTYTCAAAGAAGATAATCATACCTAAACTGTTTAGGCTTGCATGAAAGTTGTGAAATAATGTAATGTGTAAAAAATTAGTTTGAAATAGGAAAAGCCAATTGGACTTTTTAATTCTTCTTGGTTTTTGTTTTTTTTTTTTTAAATTTTGAAATCAAAGAGAGTTTTGTATAACTTTATCCTTGCAGACTTCTCAGCTGATTGGTTTTCACCCATCAGTTGTTGGTGGGAAATAAAGAAAATTATTTCACTTCCCATGCAGAAGTGTCCTGGCTCATTCATGCTCAGGGAGCAGCAGTGTCCATGCAATRTATCTGAGCCTTTTTGGAATTCAGTAGCAGGAATCTGTGATACTGGGCCTTGAGGACAGAGTACTGCTTCATATGCATTTTGTAGACAGCCCTAATTAGTTAAATTACTTTGTCTGCATCATAAATGTAAAGCAGCGTGCACTGGGTTTGTCTCTAATTGTGCCATTGCTCTGCTGATGGCTTGCAGACTTTTTTTTTTTTTTAACTTTCTCATTAGTACTTAGCTTTAGGCATTTGTGAGGAACCACAGCCTCCTAAAAGTCCCMCTCCCATCTCCTTAATTTTGCCTCACACGGTTTTAATGGATGAGCAGAAGGCAAAGGAAGCCTTTGGTTCTCAAACCATTTGGYGTTGTTTGGGATCCTTGAGGGGATGAAAGCAAACTCTGCACAATGTGGGCTCTGCYCAGACTGTTCATTGTCAGGAAAAAACACCTCAAGAGGAGATTTCCTTGGGGTTGTTCCAAACTGACCACACACGGCTGATGGCAGTCCTTGGAGGAAGGGGATCCCAGAAACACAAATTTGTTGTGATCCTTTGGAAGGAGTGGATTTTTCCATAACCTCAGGGACACTGTGTGGAGATCCTGTGGGCTGACAGGCTCATGAAGAACATCATGGCACAGGTTCATCTGTTCAGAGCTGGAAAATGTACAGCTGGATGGACAAATGTGGGAATACAGCACGTGTGGATGGCCTGGCAGGGACAGTTTGGGTGTTTGTGTCCCCACCCTCTCTGGGGAGGGACTGTGGGGTCAGCCCAATCGATGTGGCTGTGCTGGGTATTTTTGGACCTTGGTCTCCAAGGTGAGAAGCCAATGGAGTGAAGGCAATGGTTGGGGATCTCTGTGCTGCTGTGAAGAGCACCAATGACAAATCACATCCCGTCCTCTCTTCCCAAACCCTCACACAGGGAGTTACGAGGCAGGACACACAAACCCTGCCCCATGAGAGGAT
>NW_026624227.1:9823-12357 GCF_030028575.1 Malurus melanocephalus
CACATCCCCTGCCACACCAGCACTGGGACCACACTGGCCCAGAGTTTCCAGCAGTGCCAGGAGGGTGCCAAGCAATGCCAGGACACACAGATCACTYCTATATGTGAATTCATTCTTTTGTGCCCTAAGATAATTGCTTCCTTGTACACAATGTGTTCCAGATGTTGTCTTTATCTGTTTCTGGGTTTCTCCTGTCACTCTGGAGTATGGGCAATTTAGAAATGGTTCCCACATTTCCTCGTGTACTTCAAAAGAAGCAAGAAAACAAAACACTCTCAGGCAAAATCTGCCTGCTGCTCACTGTGCTTCTCCATGTGAGAGGCTCCAAGATCAAATTCTCCAAAATAGAACCTATCAAAAGGGTTTCTTTGCATTTATTGATGAAGAGCAGAGCTTCATGGTGATGCTGTACACACAGAAGGGATGACCTAAGCTGTGCAGGATGTGACAAAAAGTGTTAATCTTTAAYGTGGTGAGACTGTTCACCCAAATTTACAGAGTCTGGATTGGGACTGAGGGAGAATGCAAACCCTTCATTTGTAAAATTTGATAYAAACCTTCTGTGTCCCCACCAAAACATGACATTAATTATATCAAATTCACTTCTTTAGATCCACTGGGCTGGTTGAGAGGTGATTAGTGGTAGATTGGACTGAACAGAGAGCCAGAGATCAGATTTTCAGAGCTACAAGAAATCCAWGTGAGAAGGGGATTAAACGAGTCCTCCTTCTCCAGGCACAGCCTTAAAACATTTCCCAACACCCAAGATTATTTTCAATATGCTTTCAAGGCATAAAATAGTACATCACTCTTAACATTTTTCAACTGCAAATATGTTATGAATGGAAGGGRAGACGTGTAAAGAGCTGCCCAGAGAGGTGGGTGAAGTTGGCAGTGAAATTCAAAGCTGACCTTTCCAAGGTATTAATCACCCTAAACTAACATCTGGCTTGTGACTTCAGCAGAGGACAGGATGCTGAGCTTACGGGAAGAGGGAGAGGGGATTTTTCAGTGAWTCAGGAGGAAAACAGCAATGTCTGTATGGAATAGGTGTGATGGTCAGGGAGCGGCCCAAATGGGCAAAGCAGAGGATATTTCYTTAATTCAGTTTGGTGTGAGAGGAGGCAGATGCCATGGGCACCCTGATCCTTGGCTCCTACCWCTCTCCTGTGCTTACAGAGGGAATCAGGAGCACAAAGAATTAAAGAATTAAATACCCAGGGGCAAAGTGAGCCACCTCTGTACCTCAGCATTGGGAAGAACTTGCAGAGATGTTTTTTTGGAGACAGGATGGCCTGTTATCAATATATGTGATAATTATACTTAGAGTATACTATGCTGAATACTGCACAAAACACACCCCGATTCAAGCATTTATAGCCAAAACAGAGAGGATGAAGGAGAATTATCTTCATTTGGGGAATGAAGAACTGAAACACTGGGAGATTRAATAGGCAATCTGTGGCAGAGCCAAAAAATAAAATCCAGATCCCACTGAAGCAACCTAACTAGGAACATTCTTCCTATTGAAGAGTTTAATTAACATAAATTAGGCATCAAGTTGGCTCAATGTGTTTTTAATTTTACTTGTGTACTTCATAGAACWCAATAATTGCATTTTRTAATCTAAAAATAAACAAACACATRTGTTTGTTAGAAAAACAACAGGCACACAGGAAAAATAATTCTTCTTTTTATTATGTTTGGTGTGGAGTCCTTCATTAGGACTAAAATGGTTGTGAAGGGAAGGAAGATGGAGAAGAATTCTCCTTTTTGCCAGGTCATTAGAATGACAAATAACCCTTATTTCAGGTCTGTGCTGAGCAGCAGRGCTCTGTGCAAACAGAGTCAAATGATGGATTCTCTAAGCACAGATTCCACCAAATCCACCCATCCTCAGTCAGCTCAGGGATGTGCAGAGCCAAAGGCAGAGCTGAGCATTTGCCAGCACCTTACAAGTGCTTGAAAGGTCCAGAGATGGAAAGAGTCTGAAAGCACCTGAGCCCTCCCAGATGAGGATCAGAGCAAAAGGGATACAACAGCAAATCCCAGCAAGGGAAAGATGTCATTTAAAATCAGCAACAAATCTGTGTAGCCTTTGAAGCTGCTGCAGCAGCTCCATTCCCAGAGGAGGGAGAGCATTCCTCTCTCAAATTAAACCCCTGGCAATTGCTCCCCCCCTGGAATAGGCATGGACTGAGTGCAGGAAAGACACACAYGAGTGACAATGGGATTAAAGACCAAGAGAGACACAAGAGCTGATTTAGCCCTCATGGGAACACGCACGGAGCCTTTCTACATGCAGAACACTCGCACTGAATTCAGCTCCAGCTGGAAAGGGATCAATGGGATGGCATTCCCAGCAAACAAGAGATGGTTTTGAAGGGCTGGCTGCCAGCCTGGGGCCACGGAGCCCTGGGCAGCACAGATCCACCAGCGGGGTCAAAAGGCAGCAGCTCTGGTGGTAAATAACCACTCTTGAAATGTGTGATGTGAGTGCAGCCCATGTCTGCAGAGACAGCCCTAACAGGGCA
>NW_026624227.1:13126-16632 GCF_030028575.1 Malurus melanocephalus
CCTGAGAGGGGAATAAACCCAGCCTGAGAGGGGAATAAACCCACCCATCTTGTCTGCAGCGCTCAAAAGGCACAACGCTCTCTTCCTGTGACATTGCTGCCAATATGACACAAACCCTGCTTTGATTTTCACTGCGGTGATTTTACACTATTTTTTTTTTTTTGCCTGTGAGGAATGTCAGGAAAATGTGAGAAATATTTGATGCACCCAGCATCATGTCAAAGATTGCACTTTTAAGGAAAGTGGAGCCTGGTGGCTGCATCCCTTCCAGAAGAAACTGCCCCTACTGCACTCTGCTTTTCCTCCATATCAAAGCTTGAAGAGTTTTATAATTTCTAGACTGAGCCCATTCTTGTGCCCAGGTTTGTGTTACTCAGGTTGAACAGTGTGGTCACTGTGTCCTCCACTCCCCAGTGACATCAGGAAATTATTCTGGTGACTCCACTGAATGCTTCCACGTCACTCACAGGTGGCTTTATTTCTGACAATAGCTGGCTCTGAATTAATGATTTTGAATTAAGCCTGACATCTGTGGATGACACAGGATGCTGTGTCACAGGAATTTGAGGAATACTGGCTTCCAAATAAAAATAAACCATGTGAACCACATGTGTTCTGCAGTGRGATACCCAGGGGTAAAGGCAGCAGAGCTTTGGGTTGTCAGGGCTTTGAAGAGCCAAACTCCTCGATCTTGAGGAGCTGAATCTTTAGGAAGATGGCAAACACGGTTGAAACCTGAAAAAAAACCCAGTCAAAATCTACTGAATGAGCCAGGGYTATTTTTTGGACATATCATTAAAATTTGCCAGCCAAAGGAAATGACCTAATTCCAACTAAAACCTACACAAGACAGTGCTGTCATGGCACAGAAAATGCCATTCCAAGAGAAGAGAGTGCAGCAGAATGGAACACTGAGCATGGAGCTGCCTGATGGAGCTGCACACAGATCTACAAWCACCACCAGTCAGGGAAATGGGATTTGTAAAACCTTCAAGGACCACAGCAATTTCTATCATTGTTCAAGAAGGGGATTAAAGCACTGTGCTCTCAAAAACACGTGAAATCTCTTGAACATGATGCTGCTGAGAGCTGAGGTGTTGCCAGGAATGGGAACATTGGCATAGAAAGTAAAACCATAGGCAATTGAGCACAAACAAATGGAGCTGAGGACTCTGTGTGTGAGCTAATTCCTGTTAGAGCTGGGACTGAACTCAAGGGCAATTAGCAAATTGGAAAAAGAACAATTTATAATCGCACCAAGAGAAAAAAAGCATCCACGAATAAAAACATGCCACTCCCTTAATTTCATTAATGAGGTAACTCAGCAAACAGGCAGAAGATCAAAACAATTGAAAAAGAGTTTGAGGATATCTTCCAAGGGAAAGGGAACCTGTTGAGGCTTGTACCAATTCCTGAGATCACAGGTCAGTCCAGTGAGAGCTCCCATGGCATGGGAACAGTGATGCAATCTGCCATAAATTCCTTCACGGTGGAGAAATGAGGTGTTTGTTCCAGAGGCAGCCTTACTAGATAGCCATAAAGGGATGATATTCATTATTGCTGCTAACACAGCACTGCAGTTCCAGTGGGTCTGACTGTGATGAGACACTGAGATGTTTCTTTACTGTCAAATTCACACTCAGCACAACAGGGTGGGAGCAAACACTATCAAACACTATCAAAATGAAAAAACACCCACTGGAAAAGAGCAAGGATGGAGGGGAGTTAACTGTGCCCTGCATCACTAAATTACAGGATTTTGCAGAAGATGAATGGTTTGTCAGCTGCACAGATTTCCTGCAGCAGAAATCTGAGGAGGTGAGAATGCCTTAAGTGTTAGAACGTGATCATTCCAGAGCCTGGCACATCTACAGAGAAACAGATCAGGCAAAACAAACTTTTGAGAACCCAGGTCCTTGAACCATCCACTCCTACCCAAAAACAAAGCAGATGATCTGTGAAAATAAAAAGTATCTGTCATTCTGTGTTTTTGTTGGAGTTCTGTAGGGAGAGCTGCATTTTGAAGCACTTTGTGAAAGCAAATGGCAGCAGCAGCTGCCTCGATGACAGGATCATGACTGAAAATCTGCCCCAATAAAATCCACCTCCTTCAGATCTGAGAGCTCTACATCATTTCTGAACAGGTACCRTGTTTACTGCCATTAGTGAGCGATTCTGCATCAGTGGCATTCAGGATAAGCATCTCTGAAGTCAAAATAATTTTGCAATTACTTAGAAACTGATTGTCCTTTCATCACAATACTGACTTGCCAAAAGATCACCTATCTGTCCAGYATAACTTGAGAAAAGCAAACTGAAAAGCCCTTGAAATGCAGGTTTCAGCAATGCACAATGGCTTATCTCTTTGTGAAAAAAAAAGTCATCAAGACAGAATTTTCTAGTGAAAATGTCAAATGAAAACAGGAACATTTTAAACAGTAGGAGAAGAATTAATTTCCCTTACATGCAGGTTTTTTCTTTATGAAAACGCATTAAAAATGTCTATTGATACTACTTTTTAAGTGGGACTTTGGGGATATTGCAAATCACACAGAATTTGTAATTCTGTGATGGYCTCTCTGCTGTCTTCTGCCAGACTTAGAGTCTCTTGTGTTATCAGAATAACAACAAATCAACAGCACAGATCTAACAGAGGCACTTAGGAATGTTCTGGGAATCTAAATGTACCTGGTTACAACTATTAACTATTGTCAGTTTAATGAGGCCTCCGAGGTACTTAAATATCTAATCACCATTTAATAATTTTGGGACAGAGGGGCAAAGCATTGTGACCGTATTAAAAACAGCTGAAACAACCTTTGTTTAATCACAGCACCATTTTCTGRCCTCTAAACCCATTCGCCCCCAAAAGACCCATAAACCTTAAAATGCCAAAAATAAAAATAAAGTAAAAACAGAAGGAATGTCCTTAAAATAAAATCCAGAATTACATTTCCTTCTGGACTGCCCAGAAGGCTTTCCCATCCCAAAAAGGGAATGGTGCCACTGTCCCAAGGTGCTGTCCCTGTCTGAGTCACTCACTGCACAAAGGAAAGGGAAAGGTTTGGAATGTGTCTCCAGGGCTTCAGCCCACTGAATTCCTGCCCAGAATCCAATCTCTGGAAGCAGTGGAGGAACCCTGGAGCAGGAAGTGATTCAGGAACATACATGGTCTGTTTGCAGTGACTCACAGCCCATCAATAGCAGAATTGTCCAGAGACTACAGAATGTCAGGACTTTTTATACCCCTGTGAAGCACAAGTACCCAAAACACCAAGAAACACCAAGAAACATGTGTTTCTTATCACTCAGCCCATCTTGATGCTAGACTAATGTGTAATAATCTCTCTTGATTGAAAACCATCCTGGGCTTGCATATATGTGCTCAGCATATTATTATTATTATTATTATTATTATTATTATTATTATCATTATTTTTATACTCATCATCATCACACATGTTTCTGTTTGTGCAGATGCAATTACAGTTTGTTCTTTGTTCCCA
>NW_026624227.1:17357-22643 GCF_030028575.1 Malurus melanocephalus
CACACATTTTCCATCCCTGATGTCCCTGTGCTGTGTCCCACGCAGCACTGGCACAGCAGGGTGATATTGCAGCTGCCTCTATCTTACTGTAAAATATTGCTTTACTTTTGGAGAGATTTGCCTTCTGATGGTCACTCAGGTGGGAATATTCCWCCCTGAGCTGCCTCTCTTAAGAATGATGTGTGGAATATTTCAAGCAAACCAGGAGGCTTGGTAGACATAAACTGAGACACACAAGAAAGGAAGAGTTGGTTGAAAAATATCTGTGACTGCTTCTTTGTGAATCTGACAACCTCAGCTATGAAAAGAGCCAATGAATGTGGCAGTCCCTGAATTTTTTAATAATTATAAAAGTTTGGCCAAGTTCCAAGCTTGTAGAAGCTGCAGTTGGCACCTGCTATGCACAGTCTTGCCCAAGATGTACCCCAAGCTCGTCAGGATGTCTGGAAAACAGAAAACATCAGGATGTCTGTTTTCTGAGGCACAGAGGCTCCCTGAGATCTTCCCCTGCAATTTCAGGTGACAGTGCTGAAGATACTGAACTGAAATGAGGCAGTTTGGGGTGTGGAAACACCAGCAAACAAATATGGGAAGCAATTTACAATTACCTTGTGTGAACTGACATGTAGCAATTATTCCTGTTCATTCTTACTCTGCACAAAATGGGGTAATTCACAGCAATTCAAAAAGTTAAGCACTCGAACTTTAGGAAACACCAACCTTCATTTGGCTTCCCTGCATGTAAACTTTATGAATCAGCATTTCATTATGTGGCTGTGAGCTATTTATTTCCACAGGTCCCCCTCAGAAGGGTCCACTGGGGAGATCTGTTCCAAGGCTAAATCTGAACTTCAGAAAGAGCTTCATTTCTTCCAGAAGTCARAAAATGCATAAATGATGTGTCAGGGAGCAGCAGAAAAAAAAAGAAAGGGCACTCTGATGATTAAGGCAAGTTGAAAGACATTTTAGGGAATTGGATTCTGTGTCTAACTGTGGCAAAAAGTCCAAATGAAATTCTGAGAAAATGCTTTAAATCGCAATTTTCTGTAGGAGTTAATGTCCTGTCTCTCAATTTTTGACATTATTAGTTTTGGATATTGTAAACTAACTTGAAAACTTTTCGATCCTGTTGTAATTAACTCCAGAGAGTTACATCTTAAGCTCATGTTTACATATAGAAAAAGGAGAAAGTCTTAAAAATTGGCATAGAGAGGAAGAACTGACATTATTTAGGAGCTGAACAACACGTCTATTAGTGAGTTGCCTACCAAAGTTTTTAAAATGGGACTGGAAAACAGGTTACAAATATGTTCCTGAGGAGTAACTACCAGATGTAAAAAGAATCTATAATCCAGTAGACAAAAGGAAAGCACTTATTCCTGTGAGCTGAAGCTGGGCAGATTCATATGAGGAATTTGGCATAAAGCTTTGACAGTGAGAGCAATTAATTATCCCTCAAAAATCAACCCAAGCAAATCATCAGCTCGTTATCTCTTCAGGTCTTCACATCGAGACTAACTGCCTTCCTAGCTACTTGCTTTATTCCTTGGATAATCCTGAATTACTGAATAATTACAGGGATAATTTAGAGAAATGTATCTACAGATCAGTAAAATAGAGGAAGTCAGGCTCTGTGACATAACAACCCTCATCTTTGCTCATCCAGGTATGGTTACAGGTGAAGCCAATAGAAACTTCTCTATGATTATATAAAATTCTAAATAGTACTACATAGAAAAAAAACAAAATCTCAGATATCTCACTTAAGATACTGAAGCACAATACTTTTGAATGCAATCTGTTGCCAGCTCAAATTTACATTTATACCATAGGTCTGATAATCTCCCTTAGCTGGAAGGGRTGTTTTGAATTGCACTCTGTGGTTRTGAAGCTGTTGAACTGGGTCTAAACCCATGGATTGGTTTGGTTTTTGTCTCTGTGAATGCTGGACCCCATCCTTTTCCGTGGCTTTGTCCTTTGTGCTCTCTGATCCTGTCCCATCACCTTGTGCTGCATTCTGACCTGGTTTTGGTCGTTGTCAAGGAKYRGGGAGGAAACCCCTGATGGAYAAAACAGGCACCACTWAAATTATCAAGTGAATTTATTACTAACAAAGTCAGAGGAGGAGAATGAGAAATAAAATACAACCCTCAAAGACCAGCAAACCACGACACTTTTTGGTGGAGAATGYGGGCAATCACGAGGACTCTGAGATAAGGATACTAATTGGGAGAAAACAATGGGCAAAACAAGAATTAAGTTGTTCTTAAGGTAGAATGCTGGTGATGTCTCTGTGCTGTGGTTGTTGTGGTGAAGATTCAAGGGGTGGATCGTGTGTGTAATTTTTTCCTTTCTGTTTTGYGTTGGGATATTTGRTGYAGCAAGTTTTTTCTTCTGTCTARTTTAGTTGATCTAAGTTGTACCTGAGCATCACTCTGGGTGTGTCTGGCTCACCCCCCTGGCAATGTGGGACTAGATGTGGCTAGTGAAGCTCTCTCTTGGCTCCTGACTCACATCCCTTTGCAGATCAGCCCTGACCCTGCTGCTGCTGACACATTTACCCCGTGTTTGGATATTGGGTGCTCTCAGAGAGCAGCTGCCACTGGAGAACTGGTAAGAAAATCAGAAATCAATGTGAGAGCTCTGCGAGGGAAGGACAGCTCTGCAGCCAAACACAGCTCATTAAATTATCCAGCCATAACACCAACTTGGTGGCTGTGTGTGACTCAGTGTCTCAGTCTGACTGTGAGGTGACATCAGTGGGGACAGTGCCAGTATTCTCTCACTCATCAGTGTCCCCCTTGTGCCAGGAACTCTCCATCTTCCCAAAGATCAGCAAAAGGAGCCCCATGGCTGTTTAATCCAGGGCAGGATGAACTGAGAGCAAACAATGCTGCTTWGAGAGCTCAGTGTGCTGCTCCTCCTGAGCTGGAGAGGCTCTACCCCATCCTGGAGCTCTGCTGTAGGATCTGTTCATGCTCTGTGACATTGTGACACGAGAGAAATCAAATGGGGGACAAAAGTCACCATCCTGGGGATGACAGGAGCAAGGTCTCATCCTTGATAGGAGCCTTGGTGAGGGTTCCCTAAAGCTGGCACAAGCACACACGTTTGGTTTTGTATTTTCTGGGGATGACAGGAGAAAGGTCTCATCCTTGACAGGAGCCTTGGTGAGGGTTCCCCAAAGCTGGCACAAGCACACACGTTTGGTTTTGTATTTTCTTGGTATTTCAATCAACTTCTGAAAGTTTCAGACTGCAAAAAAAAACTAATCAGCAGCAGGTTCAATTTTAAAACTATTTTCTGTGTTGAAAGGTAGAGATATTCKTGGGAGACATCACTGATAAGCGCTTGAATGTTGCTATTTGTAAAGAATATTTTAAAATGTCCAACATAAAATTCTTGCTTCACATTTGATGATCAGACAAAACTCAAATATTTGTTTTTTTAATACACTACAGGTGACAAAAAATAYCAATGGAAACCTGTCCCATCACTAAGAATGAGTTGGCACGAAATGCAGTAAATATATCTGTGCAGGTTTCAAAAGTAACAGTAGCAGCAGGAAYGTGACTGAATTCATTATAAACAATTACTTTCGAATGCAGTTTCTGTTTGCTAACCATTCACTTGTCCAGGCTGGTTTCTTCAGCTGTATTTTTTTTTTTTTTTAGCTATCTGAAGCAAACACCAGCAGCTTTTAGCTGTTTTGGGGATATTTGCAGCTCCAAGCACAATTTGTTACATCACACAGTTAATCTGTACTTTCCTGGATGTCAGAAACTACAGAAATACTTCAGAGCTAAAATGGATCAGACAGCCCAAAAGCCAAGGAGAGGAAAATGTTTGTAGGCAATGAACTGAGCCTCTGGCTTTGGGGACAGAGAGGATTTCTGTCCAGCTCAGTCAACTGCTGCAATTGGGAGACTCTGACTCCTCCATCTTTTGGTTACTCTTTTCCTTGGCATTTTAGAGAAAGCCRGGGAATCTGTTTTCCATTTGCTGTACTTTTGCAGGAGATTGTAATTGCTCTTTGAACCTTGAGGAGCAGGAAACCCATGAAAGGCCCAAGAGGACAGGGAYTGGGTGCCAGGCAGCACATTCCTGAGCTCCTTTCATCCTGCAAGAGGAGAGGGCTTCTGGCTTCTCCACAACAGTTATTATTACATTTTGGTAAAATTTAAGGCTGATTTCAAGAGAAATTTCACCACCCAGCTTATATTTATCATTATTTCTGCTATTTACATTATTATCTTTATGGTTATTAATGTAGAAATGTCTATGGGGAGGTCATTACAGAAAACTCAAATACCAAGCTTGCCTTTCAATGCAATGACAGATATAATCTGAGTTGTGGGCATTCCATATCAAACTGTGGCAAACTGTTGGTTGGGGCTTTGAAGAGCCTCTGCAAAGAGAAYGAGAAGGCTGCAATTGTGTGGGAAATAGAGAGCCTGTTTAGGTGGAAAAGGATGAAAAGTGTTGTGAGATTCAGTGCAGGGTGGAAGTTACTGGAGCTGGAATTGCAGCCTGACCCCCTGCAAGGCTCAGCCACAGCTCACTTGTAAAAGAGAACAAACACTGGAACTGCACCTGGAATTTGCACTTTGAATATAAAGTGCTGCAGCAGAGCAGAAACTGAAAATCCAACCCCTGCCATTCCGTATCACGTACACAAATCTGACTGTGCACTTTCAGCAGGCAGCTCTTATTTACAAAATACCAAATATCTACTGTGCTGCTGTGAAAACAAACTTGTTGATGTTTCTGAAACAGATATGATAACTTGCTGAATGCCATGAACTCCAAAGGGGTTTCAGTTGTTCTTCTCTCAGAATTTTGTTTAAATCCCCTGTACTGGAGAAGGTCTAAGTTCATCCACTGAGCAGAAGGTCAAAGCTAAGTATGAAAAGGTTTATCCTTTTAATTGCAGAAATTATGTGACAGTAATCTTTTGAAGGAAATGGTCTACATTGCATGGGTCAGACAAAGGAAATTCAAACTTCAGTGTCAACCTTTGTATGGGCACTTCCCATGRGCAATTCCTGCTTTGCAACTACAATAGCATTTGGATGTCGTTTTTGTATTCAAACAATACATTTACAGTCATCTTTGTTTGTAGCCCACCAGTCCCTGCTGACCTAAAACCTTCTCAACTGAAAATGTTTGATTGTTTTAACTAATTGGCAGCCACAAGCTCAATTAAGCCTGAGAGAATCTTGTATATAGAAAGCTTTTCTTGGAATAAGTGGTTTATTTGATTTGGCTTCCTTTGCTGTTTTTCTT
>NW_026624227.1:24371-25663 GCF_030028575.1 Malurus melanocephalus
ACTGCAATGACACTGCAGGGACATTAACTGGAGTGACATTGACTGCAGGGACACTGCACAGAACTGCAGGGACACTGCAGGGACACTGGCTGCAATGTCACCACGCTCAGCTCCTCAGGTTGGCCCTGGCTGCAGTGTCACCACGCTCAGTGTCACCACGCTCACTGTCACTGCTGCAGTGTCACCATGCCCAGTGTCACCACGCTCAGTGTCACCACGCTCAGTGTCACCATTCTCAGTGTCACCATGCCCAGTGTCACCACGCTCAGTGTCACCACGCTCAGTGTCACCACACTCAGTGTCACCATTCTCAGTGTCACCATGCCCGGTGTCACTGTCACCATGCCCGGTGTCGGTGTCACCACGCTCAGTGTCACCACACTCAGTGTCACCACACTCAGTGTCACCATGCTCAGTGTCACCATGCCCGGTGTCACTGTCACCATGCTCGGTGTCACCATGCTCAGTGTCACTGCCGCAGTGTCACCATGCTCAGTGTCACCACACTCAGTGTCACCATTCTCAGTGTCACCATGCCCAGTGTCACTGTCACCATGCTCGGTGTCACCATGCTCAGTGTCACTGCCGCAGTGTCACCATGCCCAGTGTCACCACGCTCAGTGTCACCATGCCTGGTGTCACTGTCACCAGGCTCAGTGTCACCACACTCAGTGTCACTGTCACCATGCTCAGTGTCACTGCTGCAGTGTCACCATGCTCAGTGTCACCATGCTCAATGTCACCATGCTCGGTGTCACTGTCACCACTCTCAGCTCCTCACCCGTCCCTCCACACACCACACACACACACAGCACCTTTTCAAAACAATCCCCCTCTGCACTCAAAGGCTAATGGAGAAAATTCTTGTTCAAACACAAGTGCATAAAATGCTTCAAAGTCATTTTCTTGAAAAAGGCTGGGAGTAATTTCGTTCTTTGCCTCAGAACTTTTGCATACTCTCTCTTTATATAAATACTCACAACAATGGCTAATTGTCAGAAAAATGTGAGCTATTTCTTAGCAGGATTCTTGTCTGCCCATTTTTACATTCCAAATGTCTGTCTTTATAGCTGAGGTCTTGACTAAATTATAAAGCTCAGTGTTGAGCTTGGTCCTGCCTCTCCAGAAGGAGCCTGTTGGGACTGACCAGCATTCCTGTTAAAAGCCTGAAATAAATTAATCTCTTCCAAATGACTGCTCCTGGCTCTGGCCACTATTTTGGTGTGTGTGTGCTCCGGGTGACATCAATGTGGCAATATCAGATCACAGAGAGCTGTTATGCTCTGTATGAT
>NW_026624227.1:27843-32121 GCF_030028575.1 Malurus melanocephalus
GTTCTGTGCTGCTGAGGCTGTGGTGACTCTGTGTCAGGCTCAGGGTGACACATTTCCCAGCAGTGTTCCCAATTCCTGCTCTGAGAAGGGACAGTGCCCATCCAGGAAAACACAGAAGGGGTGGAGAATCACTGGAACTCCAASCCAGCAGCATCCCTCAGCCTTCCTGAGTTCATTTGTCTGGGGCAAAAACACAACAGGAGGATTTCAATGGTTTCAAACAGAAGGTTGGCCCAAGCTCTTGAGGCTCATACAGGACAACTACACTGCTCCTTTGGGCAGGAGTCAGGAGTGGCAGAACCCATGGAATGGGGCAGAGGGAACACAGCAGACTGGCCTGAGGCTGACCACTGAGCCCTGAGGGATTCACTGCAGGGAAAGGATTCTTTGGGCATTGAGACCCAGATCTTGTGAAACCTGCTCACCATCCCAGGAGCAGCAGTGCCCTGCTGGGTGACTCTGTGATCACAAAGACACTTTGGGATTCTGCCATCACCCCTGGAATTGTACACAGACTCTGGGGCCATCTGCCCCCCGTGAGGACTGCCCCCATGTGCTGCTTTTCACATGGAATGATCTATTCCCATGTTTCTGTTCTTGCTGGAGGAAAGAATTTCCCAAGGTCCAGCCCAGATGACCTTCACCATTATAAACCTTTCACTTGGATGCTCTTATTGGATCCCCTCAAATTAGATTACAAGGTGCTCAACCCACCACATTTGTGCCTTTCTGCACTCCCTGCTCAGATTGTATCCTGCTCGTTTCCCACAGGAGGGAAAGGCTCCACACAGGAGATGCTGCAGGGAGCCTTTGCCCCCACCCAAAATGTTGTTRTTCAGAGTGACGCACACCCTGCACTGTCATTACTTAATAAAAAGTGAAGTCACTGCTTTCCTCCCCTTCAAAACGTCCCACCCTCAGTCAGGAGCTCTGCTCCTCCACCCTTTGGCAAAGCAGCTGTTTGGGGGTGGAGGTGAGTTCAGGGGTGGTGTTGATCAGCCTCTCATCTGGGGTGAAAAAAACACCCAGCCCAGTCCTGTCAAAGGGATGTCAAAGGGCTGCTTTAGGGCTGGGAACARCCCTGGGAGCCTTCCCTGCTCTGTGCTGGTGCCTTTCATGTGAACACAAATTAATAGGATCATTCATATCTCGTTTGGGATGCACAGCAAACCCTCTGGCTGTCCCTCATCTGTCTGTTTGCTCAGGCAGGGTGAAAGCTTTTCACAGGAACTCCTGCCCTGGTATTTTGGCAGCTCAGAGGAGGCACAGGAGTTGGTGTATGTGCTGCTGTGATGTGGGACTGGGGTCTCACAGCCCTGGGAAGGTGACAGTCCCTKGCAGATGCTGCACTGACCCATTCTGCCTTCCCTCTCTCTCTCAGTATCCCAAAAGCTGTGATGGCAATCGGGGCCACCACATCCTGGGGAAGGCTTTTAGGAAATGCTCCAAGAGGTGTCAACGTCACCCCACAACATTTTTGTTCGAAGGAGGAAGACTGCAAATGTTCATTCAGAAAACAAATAGTATCATGCAAGAAAGCACAAAAAATGTGAAGGGAATTTGTCCCAGCAAGGGGAGGCAAATATTTCAATGGTTCACGCAGAGGGTGACAACTGGAAGGGACCTGTCCATAAAAAGGACAAACAGATGGTGAGGGCCAGAAGGCAAAAGCAGAAGGTCTGGCAGGGCTTGGTCAGGGTGCCAGCTGTCCTGCCTTTGGAGGAATGGRCCTTCACTGCTCACAGCAAATGGGGTTTGTTTGAAATCGGTGAGCAGCAGCAGAGGAGCTCTCTGTGCACAAAGCTGCTTTTCTGCTCTCTCCTGCCCCAGCCACTCTGCACCAATCCATGGCTTCTGCTCCCCTGTGCTGCAGCAATTTGTGTCCAGYCCCTGTTTTCCCTGCTCCTCAGGCATTTCCTGGCTGAGGCAGCTGTTAGCTCTGTCATTTACTCCTAAATAATCAATCAAAAGCAGCAAAGATGGAAACTGGGGGTCTCATGATTTTTTTTTTTTTTTAATTATATATATTATAATTTATAGTTGTATCACCCCACTCAAATACCAATGTCCCCATCGTGCCAGGTGCTACACAAAAATGGAATGCAGCCTGTGTTCCAGAGGGATGATGATTTTCAGATTGGATGAGACAGATGGAGAGCAAAGATTCAATGAGCTAACACTGCTTAATTCCAGTGGTCTAAAACCTCAGCTTTGCATTGTTACAGAGCTCACATTCCTGGGTCACAAAACCCACATTTTGGGAAGGTTCAGTGGAAATGGTTTTGGGACTGCACCAAAGCCCTCCCAGGATTGCAGCTTTCTTAGTCTGAGCCTCAAAGGAATTTACAGCTGGCTCGGGCAGAACTGGAAGTCCCCACAGGAAGGGTTTTGTTGATATTCCGTTTTTGGAAGACACTGAGCTGCTCTGTGAAAGGCAGCACAAATATCTGTCCMTGCCACAGCACCACACCCACTGCTCCTCCAAAACAGATGGAATTTCAGGGCTCACTGACCGTGCCCATCTGTTCTGGGGTTATTGGCACAACTGCAGATGGGGTCTGGGGGGGTCAGCTCCCCCCCATTCATTCCTTCCTTTAGTTTATGCAGGATTTATCTCTGTGTGAAAGTGAAAMAAGCTGCCAATGCTTCTTAAAAATGAAAGGACCTTCAGCAATGAGCAGAGCTCCCAGGAAAGCAGCTCTATTTTGTGCAGTCTGACTGCTCTGCCAGCCAGAACAGGGTGCTACAGGCAGGATGGGCCAAGATACCCCAGTCAGTCTTTTATTTCTGCTCCAACACAAACCCAGAGGTGTCTGCCCAATTAATAAAGTAAATCTGGCCTCTGTCAGCTCAAGGAATAGAGCTTTTCCATCCTTGAAAGACATAAAACTTCCTTTTTCTCATCTGCAATACTTCTAGGAYTCCTCCCGTGACTCTAACATTTTTTAAATCAATCAATAAGGTCAGTGACTTGATTTYCAGGCCCTGAACTGAATTTTCCTACAAAGCATTTCCTCCCAATCCCCTGAGGGTCCTTTGGGTGTCCCCAATCCCACAGATCCATCACTCCTCACACACTGTGCCTGCAGAGCATCCCCACAGAACTGGGTGTGATTTGAGGGACCACAGCACAGGAACACAGAGGAATTGGGGAGGAAAAGAGCTCGTGTTTCTGGGGAATTTGGCTGAGACAGGAGGAGCCATCTCTCCCATTTTTACCTTTCTTTTGTGCCCTCTGGTGCCTCTGGAAATCAGACTSACCACAAACTGTACAGCAAACTTCATGGAAGATAAAAGCATTGAATGAATTCAGCACAGGAGGGTAAAGCAGGTAATTCTGAGCCCAATTATCACACAACAATAATGTGATATCAGAGTACAAAYGTCTCATGCTGCAAGCTCCTGCCCTCCTGGAGTAGCACATTTGTTACCATACATTAATTTTAAACCCTCTTTGACATGTACTCGATGCCCTTTGGAGGGACTCACCCTGTCTGTTATGAGTCAGTGAAGGTTTGGGACAACGTGGTTTTGGTTTTTTTTAACAAAGAGCAGCCACAAAATAATGAAAGTGTATCAGTCATAGTCTGCATAGGAAAGGCAGTGTCCATGGGACTGATAATATCTTTGGTGGTTACCATAAAGTTTTAAAGGATAAGTAATTCCCCTCGTATACTTTTAAAAAACCTCACAGACTTGGTATGCTAAGAACTTCTAATATGAATGTATCTCCCTTATTTGGAGAAAAAAAAAGCGAATTCTGCTTCCAGTTTCATGATCCCACTTAATTTTTGATATTTGACCTGCAGATTAAAGGTTTTCACGTCATCTGTCAGCCCACAGAGAGTGTCCCATGGTTCAGAGTGTGTGTGTGAGAGATAGGAAAGGAACATTAGGAACTGGCCAGCCACAAATACTAAAATTAGCCATGAGAACTGGAGTGCTGAGGTCTCTGAGGAGCACCAGTCAAAGGAAGAAAATGGTTGTTTCCTTAACTCCCACTTATTCTGCTGCCTCCGAGGATTCCTGGCTCYCATCCCGGCCCAGACATCTTCCAAGGCTTTGGAGAGGATTTTCCCCCTCCTTTCCATAATTTTCCTCCTTTGTAGCTGCACAGGCTGATATGGGATTGCTGCTCTGGCTGTGGGATTCTGATGGAAACAGGGAACAGGGGCTGTGTGACAGCACCAACATCACCCCACGAGCACACAGGGATGCTCCCACACAGGGCAGAGATCACAGCTCCCCTTTCCTCCCCTTTTCCTCCCCTTTCCCTCC
>NW_026624227.1:33346-39265 GCF_030028575.1 Malurus melanocephalus
GGGTCAAATACAAACACTCTCTCAGGGACAGAATCATCTGCACAGCACTAGGAGGAGGCACCAGGAGATTCTGATTTACAGTGAGSGACAGATGTGTGAGTGCCGTCCCACACCTGGGTTTGAACGGGACATTGAGGCCACAGTGAGGGAAGACAATGAAATCCCCGATCACACCAAGCTTCAGGCTCTCCTCTCATCACAAGGAAGGTTTGCCCCATAGCTGCTCAYGGAGCTGCTGCAGGGTGCAGATGTTACTCTTTTCTTTTCCTCAAATCTCCCCCAAGAGATATCCCCACACAGATATCGTYTTCCTCAAGTTCTGTGAGCAGAAACGTCAAATCTCCATTGCAGCCATGAACTCTGCTGGCTGCAATGCCACAGAACTGCCTCAAAGCTCTCTTAAAAATGTGAGGCATTCCAGTCATTTTAATTACTGYGATTACATAAGCCAGAAACCAGTTCATACAAAGGAACAACAGAAAAGTGATTTTCAATTGCTCTCACTCTCCTCTGTACTTAGTGCAGCCTCCAAGGCTCTGGAAACACYGTTGTTATTACTGTTTGAAGCACTTCATCTATTTGAAATCTCTTTGTGCAAGGCACTTCAAGCTATTGATGCAGTTTAGAAGGGTTTAAAAAAGAAAATGAAAACTTCAGTTTGGAAATGGCTACAGCAGCAGGAAAGCAAAACAAGAGATTTGGAAAGACTTATTCTAAACAAAAATGAGAGCAGATGATTTGCTTGCAATGAGGCATGGGCAGGTAGAACCAAGAAATGACGCCGTGTCCTTCCCTCCCGGATTCTGTCAGACCATCTAATCACAGCTCCTGGCTCCAACCCTGCATGTGCTGAGCCCTTGGGCCCCGCTCCAGAAATGCACTTAGGCTTAGATTTAACTTTGTGTGTGTCAATGGCTCTGTTGAGTTCAGCAGAGCATCTCGAGTGCTCAGAGTTGAACATGTGCCTTGGTGTTTTGTTGGATTTGGGCCAAGGAGTGCAGAAATGTGCAGGAAACATTTGCAGCTCGATAAGGCTGTTAAAATACATTTTCTGGTTACTCTTGTGCAGCTGATGGCACATCCCAGCCTGACAGGAGGATCCCCACGTCACCAACAGGGTGATTTCATATTCCACAATGCTTTATCATGAAATATTCCTGGGAACACGTGGTGCCTGCTCCAGGCTGGGTGCTGCTGTGGGACATTCTGTAAAGGATCCCTGAACACTGAACTCAGCACAGAACTGCCAGAGCTGATGAAGATTTAACAGAGTTACCTCCCGAAAACCTTGGGAATGGGATGGAGTGTTACCTGTGCTTGGCTGGCACACAGGAAGGTGATGTAATTCCTTTGCAGCCTCAGAGAAAGAGATCAAATGAATTTTTTTGTACGCATTTATAGAATCAAAGACATTTTTGAAGAAGGAGTCTGCTCATTTCAAATGGCATATAAAGTTCACTGATAAAATGGTGGAAATAATAGAAGTTTTTTCAACTTGCTTCACACGTATAAATCACAGCAAATACAAACATTTTAAACAGTCCACTCAAAGGACACTGTTAGAAAAGAAACAATGTGCTGAAAATGAAASAGATAATCAGGAAATATGAGAATGTTTTTGTAATGTAATGCATGACCATTCTGTGGTGTCCTACAAGATGGTATGAGTGGGCTGTAAAAAAGGAGAGATAACTCTGAAAACACCTATTCTTTCCCTCTTGCTGCATAAAAGGAGAAAAGCAGTGAGACCTCCTAGAGAGCATGATGCTGAGCTGGTGTATAAGATAKGAAGATCATCAACTTCAGGAAAAGTTTTTAGGACAAGAGGATGCTTTTGAACAACCTGTCAGCTGGACAATTCAGAATGCTAATGGCAAGACTCCACGCTAAGGAATCAAATCAATTCACTGTTGAAAAATTAAAATAGGAAAAGACCCTTTCTTCAGAAGCTTTTAAAGTTAATGTATTGTTAAGGAGGTGGCAGGGCTGTTGAACTGCAGGTTGAATTGTCCTGATTTCATTCATGCCATGAATGTTTAAGCTCTGTTGAGGAACTGGAGTGTTACCAACTGACATGTGAYATTTGTCAGGGTATTTTTCCCTGGTGCTAGTGGGGTCTCTTGCTCTCTTGCTTTTTCTCCCAGCCCTCCACCCTGGTATGTTTTTGTTGTTTTTTTTGCCAGCAGTTGCTGTAGTTTGTGAAGCCGCTCTGTCCTGAGGAAGCCGCATCCCTGACAATGAGATGTGATCAGAAAGTGACCCTGCCTTTAGYTCATATCTGTGAGTGCCCTGGTTACAGGACGGTCTGTGAAAGGAAAATGACGATCTCAATGTGCTCCTGATACAAACTAATGTATCTGTGAAAGCAGAAGGCAGTTCTCCTTCTTGAAATTTAAATAAGACAGCCATCCGAACACATTTCCTCCTGCCAGTAATGGGTTCTTTGGGATCGCAGCGGGCCGGGCTCGGGCGGGGCGGTTGGAGCATCTCTGGGAGCGCACTGCCCCCTAGCACTGCCCGCGGGATGGAGAGGGGGAAAACAGCACCTGCGGGATATGGATTACACCGGGAATCCTCACACTGCACCCCAGCACTGCCCGCGGGATGGAGAGGGGGAAAAACAGCACCTGCGGGATATGGATTACACCGGGAATCCTCACACTGCACCCCAGCACTGCCCGCGGGATGGAGAGGGGATAACAGCACCTGCGGGATATGGATTACACCGGGAATCCTCACACTGCACTGTCCGAGCAAGGACCAGGGGATAACAGCAGCTATGGGACATGGATTATCCCGGGAATCCTCACACTGCACCCCAGCACTGTCCGAGCAAGGACCAGGGGACAGTACCTGTGGGATATGGATTATCCCGGGAATCCTCACACTGCACCCCAGCACTGCCCGAGCAAGGACCAGGGGATAACAGCAGCTATGGGACATGGATTATCCCGGGAATCCTCACACTGCACTGTCCGAGCAAGGACCAGGGGACAGCACCTGCGGGATATGGATTATCCCGGGAATCCTCACACTGCACCCCAGCACTGCCCGAGCAAGGACCAGGGGACAGCACCTATGGGATATGGATTATCCCGGGAATCCTCACACTGCACCCTAGCACTGCCCGCGGGATGGAGAGGGGATCACAGCACCTATGGGACACGGCTCACACCGGGAATCCTCACACTGCACGGCCCGCGGGATGAAGGGAAGGACAGGATAACAGCACCTCGGGACACGGCTTATCCCGGGAATTCTCACCCTACTGACCCAGCCCATGCCCGACTCGCGGATCCCACAGGATCACAGTGTGAAGTTGAGTGGCTGCTCGGCGCAGCAGAGAGATCCTTAGTGGTGTTCAGCAGTGTTTCRTGACGGAGGAGTGGATTAACACAGATGTCTTCATTTGGTGACATTGACAAAATGTGAACTTAACTTTCCTCACAGGAAGATCAGGGTCTCTATTTTCTCCTTTCACTGCTACCTTTTTAATGGCCATATAAGGCTTAAAGTTTTATCTGAGCAAAGAAGCGGAATGATAGTTTTTATTTTTTTTCCCTTTGCAGTTTCTCCCATGCAGACAGGGCATAGAACACGAATTCAGAGAGACTTCTCCTTTCAGTTYCTTCATTGACTTTTTCTCTTATTCTGACATCATTGTCAATATTTTCTCATATAAATAAACACCCAGAATCCTTGCCTGGCTCTTTCAGAGTTCCCTTTGCYTGTACTTCTTAAAGGGGAGAGGCCAATATTGAATATTTAATGTATATTATCAGAGAATAACATAGAATATTTCTATTTATAGATGATAAAATGAGTGTATAGGCAGGTTAAACTATTTAACAAAGGCCTCGAGCAGGCCACTGAGCTCTCCTGAGTATGACTTACCCACACTTTACAAAAATAACTCATTCTAGTTATTAAACAAGCTCCTTCCATACCTTGCAGGGCCCTATGGAATTTGTGTAATTTCTAGGYCCCTTCCTCACCTGTTTCAGGAATTGAGAAGGTGACTCAAGGGTTTGTTTTTCAGTCTCTTCGGAATGCTTCCTGCATCTGTGTATCACAGACACRCAGCATTTACACAGGACCCAACAGTTCAAAGCTTATTACAAACACTTTGTCAGTCCTTGAACACGCAGGAAAGGTGTTATTATAGAAATGAGGAAACACAGGGGAATGAATAATTCCCAGAGAGTGAAGGGAGGTGGTGCAGCTGTGATTATAATCTAGTTGTGTGTGGGCCAAACTCTCCCTTATTTACACCAGTGTCAGGTTCTCAAAGAATTCCACTTCTCTCAGATATTGATGTGAGATGTTGACAGGCCAGGTGTATCACGATGTTGGTGAATATCAAACTTTTTACAACAACAAAGAAAAAAATGAGTGTCAGGCACACCTAATTTTTGTTGTGTGTTACTCTGGTGAGGTCAGTGAAGGGGTTCCTTGTTTGCACACAGAAATGCCAGTGCACCCAACGTGAGGGATCCAGCTGCAGCTGCAGTACCTTGAACAGACAGTCAGGTACCTGAAGCATTTTTTACATAGAGTTTCTCATATTGCATTGGGACAAAGATTCAGACACTGCCAACTGAATGATCTCTTTAACATTGTGTGTCACACACACTCCTAGGACCCGTTAGCACCTCAGCCCCATCTGATCTTTTCTGTATGTGCACATTCCTAAGCAGCTGGYATCACTATTATCCCATTACACAGGGATTTGGAGCACAGTGAGACAAAGCTGTCACACAGGTTGTCTGTGTCACAGCGAGGAGAGCAACTCGTGTTTTCCAYTGTTGGCACTGTAACCTTGATCCCTACTGACAACACCCATCTTGAAGCTTTTCCCTACTGATTCTCCAAATAAAAGCCTGTGCAGCTTCCATAAGACAGGAGATTTAAATTTTATATGGATAGTATGATTAAAGAAAAGGTGTAGGCAAGCTGTGCTTCACCCAGATGGAACAGAATTGTAAATCTAAAGACTTAGCTGACTATACAGAAATTTAGGACAGCTGGTCCCTGGCCTTTAATACCAGCATAATTTATAACTAGACGCGCTTAAGTCTTGTAAACCCCGTGGAAAGTACTCTGACATTATATACACTGGTTTGATACTGTGATTAATCACCCCACAGTCCCCTTTGGAGGATAATAAGGCTGTCTGTATCGTGCAGCTGGCCATYTCCTTCCTTACAGTCCCAGCTCTTCTATAACATTTACATTTCTACAGCTGATGGAAATTTATAGCTCCAAAAGGGGATAAAGGAAAACAAAACAAACTGGGCATTTCTATAAATTCCACTAAAGCTGCTCTGCTAAAATATACTTGGAGATTAAACRTTGGGAGTGCCCGGGTAGATACACCACTGCTTTTTTCCAACTTGGTTTTAGCAGTTTATGACCCCTGTTTGACCGAAAGGCCAGAGAAGGGGAATTGCCGGGTGGCGGAGAAGCATCACTCGTGCAGGATTAAAAAACATTCAGGGCAAAACCCTGGTTTACAGTTCAGATAGGTCCTGTCCTTTCCTCCCCTCTCTACCGCCTGTTGGAAGCCGAAAAGACGCAGTGGCCGCACTTGTGCGTTCTGTGCCCGCTGTCTGAAAGCTCTCTGAACGGTGCGAATCAGCGTGTCATCCTCCAGTTCAGGGTCAGTCTGCAAAGAGCCCGCACGGATTGAAGGGAGAACAGCCCAAGGGTCCGAGCGAGCGTTTCACAGTGCCCGTTCTCAGCCCGGGGAGCGGCGGGGGACAGCCCGGGGGCGACAGCTCCGCTCGGAACGGGAGGGGCTGTGACAGCTCCGCTCGGGACGGGAGGGACTGTGACAGCTCCGCTCGGGACGGGAGGGACTGTGACAGCTCCGCTCGGGACGGGAGGGGACTGTGACAGCTCCGCTCGGGACGGGAGGGA
>NW_026624227.1:39832-75975 GCF_030028575.1 Malurus melanocephalus
GGGACGGGAGGGGACTGTGACAGCTCCTCTCGGGACGGGAGGGGACTGTGACAGCTCCGCTCGGGACGGGAGGGACTGTGACAGCTCCACTCGGGACGGGAGGGACTGTGACAGCTCCAGTAGGGACGGGAGGGGACTGTGACAGCTCCAGTAGGGACGGGAGGGACTGTGACAGCTCCAGTAGGGACGGGAGGGGCTGCGGCAGCCCCGGCGGACACCCGGCAGCAGCGGGGAGGGGCAGCGGACACGGAGTGAGGGTGTTCCTGCCTGGAGCGAGGGTGTTCCTGCTGCCTTCCCGGGGCACGGGAGAGGGGAGCGAGCCGGGGCCGGGGCCAGGGCTCGGGGCTCGGGGCTCAGCGCTCAGTGCTCCGGTCTCAGGTCTCAGCTCTCCGGGCTCAGGGCTCAGAGCTCAAAGCTCCGGGCTCCCCTATCCCCGCTCCGTTCTCCGCTCCGTTCCCGCCCCACTCCCCGCTCTATTCCCTACAAGGCTCCGGGCTCAGGGTTCAGAGTTCAGGGTTCGGAGCTCGGGGCTCAGCTCTCACCTCTCAGCTCTCCCCTTAGCTCAGTTCTCCCCATTCCCCATTCCCCATTCCCCATTCCCCATTCCCCATTCCCCATTCCCCGCTCCGTTCCCGCCCCGTTCCCTGCTCTATTCCCTACAAAGCTCCGGGCTCAGGGCTCAGAGTTCAGAGTTCAGAGTTCAGGGTTCAGAGTTCAGGGCTCAGGGCTCAGCTCTCCCGGTTCCCCGTTCCCCGTTCCCCTCACCCTAGCCCCTGTCCCCGTTCCCGCCCCGTTCCCCGCTCTATTCCCTACAAGGCTCGGCGGCCGTGGCCCCGCCCCCCCGCTCGCGCCGATGAGGTCATGCGGGGCTGCCATTGGCCGCGCGCGGCGGCGCCCCCGGAGCGCGAGCGGCGCGAGCCGGGTATAACTCACTCCGCGCGCCGGCCTGGCTGAACCCGCCCGGGCCCGCGCATCAGCTCCGAGCAGCTCAGTTTAGCTCAGTTTAACTCTGCTCTGCTCTGCTCTGCTCTGCTCTGCTCTGCTCTGCTCTGCTCTGCTCCCCTCAGCTCCGATCCGCACAGCTCAGCACCTCTCAGCATCCCTTAACTCCGCTCCGCTTAACTCCGCTCAGCACCCCTCAGCTCCCCTCAGCACCCCTGAGCACCTTCAGCACCTCCGCACCGTCCCGTGCCGTGCCGTGCCGTGCCGTCCCCCGAGCGAGGGCTGCGCTGCCCACCCAGCGAGGCAGGGGCCGGTCAGTACGGGCACCGCGGCTCACCGGCTCTAAGGGGCGACAATAAAGCCAGGAGAACGCAGCAGCGGCTCCGCACGAGTGAGGAGAGCACCTCGCGGGCAACATGACGGCGTGGCTGAGCTTCCTCGTCGTGTTCCTGTGCGGCTGGAGCCTGCGGGACTTGGTGGCGGAGGCTTGCACTTGCGTCCCCATCCATCCGCAGGATGCTTTCTGCAACTCGGACATCGGTAAGTGCCGCCGCCCCGCAGCCGCCCGGAGCGGGAGATGTCCGGGGAACAGAAAGGTCCGGGAGCCCGAGGGTGCGGGCAGCGGCCGGGCTGGCACTGGTTCCCGTCTCGGGAGCGGAGCTGCGGCGGGTCAAACCCGGAGGGCTGATCTGACTATCGAGAGCGGCCGGGCTGGCACTGACTCCCGTTCCCTTTCCCGGAGGTGCGGCGGGTCAAACCCACAGGGCTGATCTGACTGTCCGAGAGCGGCTCGGGCTGGCACTGACTCCCGTTCCCTCTCCCGGAGATGCGGCGGGTCAAACCCACAGGGGTGATCTGACTGTCCGAGAGCGGCTCGGGCTGGCACTGACTCCCGTTCCCTTTCCCGGAGCCGGGGCGGGTCAAACCCACAGGGCTGATCTGACTGTCCGAGAGCGGCTCGGGCTGGCACTGTCTCCTGTCCCCGTCCCCGCTCCCGGAGGTGCTGATCTGACTGTCCGAGAGCGGCTCGGGCTCTGTCCCTGCCGCAGACGGCCGAGGAGCAGAGGGTGCGGTGGCGGACCCCCGCCCAGCCCTGTCCCGAGCCCTGGCCCGCGGCAGCTGCCTCTCCCAGAAGGAGCTTAAAGAACCAGTAATTGTTAGAGTGGCATGTTTCCTACAGCGGGACAGAAACACAATTGGAGGTGTAGGCTGCCAAAACTTCCTTCTCAACTTGGTGACAAGGAGTAGGAGGCAGGATTAGGATGGTTCTCCCAAGCCAGGAAACCGCCGGTGTTGGAGGTGCGGCTCACACAGGCTGCGGTGCTGTGCCTGTAAAGTTGGGAAGGGCTGGAGCAGCAAGTACCGAGTGTGGCCAGGCTTTCTGCGTGCTACGCTRTGATCTTTGCAGCTGTGGGGGTATACAAACCTGCACGCTTTTGGGAAAGTTGGAACACTTGTATTGGATCCTGACTGACATTTTCCACTGTGGGTTTCAGCATCCCTGGGGTTGTTTGTTACACTAACTTGAGGTAGGGGACAAGCACAACACCAAAAATCTCTGAGGAGGAGGTCACAGAGGCTCTGTTCACAAGTTGGCGTGCTTATAGCCAAGGGTGGGTAATAAAATATGGTTACTGCTTGGTAGCTCTTCCGTGGCAAAGTATACAAAATCAATTAGTGGTGTCCTTTGAGTAAACACTGGACTCATGTCCATGTAATGGTAAATAGAGGCTGTCACTTCAGCAGGGGTGAGGGGATGGTTCAGGGGGAGTCTCCTGCCTTCTCTGTAGGTTGTCTTAGTATCACAGCATCAAAGGGTCTGGAGACTTTGCGCTGCTGCTACCCATAGAGTACTGACTCTGAGTAGAGTCTGCACAGAAATCCTCCTGGCAGCTGCTGTGGAAGTCAAATAGAAAATAATTCTCACTGCAGCAGAACACCCATTGCTCTCAATGCTGCCAGCAGCCCTTTCAAGTTAGCCAAGGTTAGTGGAAAAGATCTGTCTCTTGCCTTYAGTTCTTCTACAGAAACTGCAGTTGTGCCTGGTTATTCATGTCTGGTTTAGTGTATCTGCTCTTGAATGCCAACAAACCCCTTACATGTTAAAATGCTGTGAAGGYTATAGTTTGCCTCAGTGAGGATAGCCTGGAAAACATTTATGAAATAGTTTGATACTGGGGATTTCTTCCAGGAAACTATTCAAAGTTCTGTTGCCATTTTTGTAGTTTGGATCAACAAGTGTGTCAATCAGCAGGGAGACTGTCCTTTCTGTGACAGTGAGACGGTTTTTCCACAGCAAAAGCTGATGGCAGCATGTGGCCTTCATTAGCTGCATTTTGGGAGGACTGCTTTCTTGCTCTGGTTAGATCATAYTATACTAGATTAAGGGTAGTTTTCAGTTCAGTTCAACTTCTTAAAATGGTATTAAGTACATTTTTGTAATGAATACACACTGGCAGTGTGTTTTTACTGGACGTGTAATTGACTCAGAGTAAATAGTGAAGTTTCATGTAACAGTACTCCTAAACTTTAGGGCACAAAGTTTTTCTGTTTTCTACTCTGATTTCTGGTTGAGTTCTAAGTATTTCCCTTCATCTTTCCTTTCTCTCTTCTGGGCTTTTCATTATAKATCTCAAGTCTTGGCTTTGCTCTGAGACAAAAAGTTGTTGACAAAAAGTTCAAAAAGTTGATGTCTCCGGGGCTGTCACGCCTCCAGACATCCCAGCAATGCAAAGGAGGAGAAGTTTGAGGGGAAAGAGCAACCCATGGCAGTAAATRAATTGAATGCGAGTTTGATTAAGACTTCAGGTCTCCAGCAAAAGTAAATGCTTGCATTTGCTAAAACTGTCTGGAAAAYGTGATCTTTCTGCAGGCTGATTTTAGTAACTGCTGTCAGGTTGTTCATATGTGGAAAGGACARAAAGCACACTAAAGCTTTCTGGCTCTGGAGGAGTTAACCATCTCCATGGAAACTGATGGCAGTGTACTAGCGCAGTGTTTAGACAGACTAAACTGCACGCTGGGTTATAAAATACAYTGTGGGGAAGAAAGGGACTTGGCAGCAAGTTTTTATCGCTCTTGAAACTTCTGACAAAATACCAGCTCTAAAGGGAGGAGTCAGTGCAGTATGGTTGGAGCAAAAGAGCCTTTTAAAATAGCTCCTGAAACAATAYAAGAATTGAACTAGCTAGGTGGCAGCCTAGGAGAGGCTTCTCATGTTCAGAAACCCTGAATTTTGAAGGAGAAAACTTTTAGTTAATGACTGTAATGCAAACTTCTACTGTTGGTGTATCATGCTTAACCAGTGAAGTCCTACTCTGAAGTTTATTCTCTTCTCCTTTAATCTGATCTCACTGGACATTMAATTTTTCATTTTCCAGCAGCTCAGTTCTGATACAGCCTCCCAACCCTGCAGTCATTAGAAGGTTTTAATCTTTACAGAAACAGATGGTGAAATAAACTCATTGGAAAGGACAGGATTTCAATATGTACATCCTTTGAAGGTGAAGGCTGTGATCTTTGAAGGAAGCTTGAACTTCCTAAATGACAATGTATATATATATTAAATTAAAAAGAAAAGAGGGAGGGGAGGAAAACAGTCCCCTGCTAGGCTGGTTGCGAGGGGTCTTTTCACTCAGCCAGTGTTCCTGCATGATGAATGGAGCAAAAGTGAAGAGGTGTGTCTTATCTGGCCCTGGGGGGTCAATGAATAATAAAATTGTTGTTTTAACTCTTGGCTTTTTTCTTTAATGGGATCAGTAAATGCCAGAAGAAGCAGTACCATAATTGGACAAACAGCAACTGCTATGATTTGCCATCTGAACTTTGCTTCCTCCACTCCCACCCTCTGCCTATGACCCCATCCAGATGTGAATATTTTTCTTTTGTTTGARTTAAGAGACCTTTTGAAAGAACAGACACCAAGCATGCTTTGTTCTTTTGTGACAAAGCTGTGACATTTCCAGCTGGACATAGCTGACATGAAAGGGACTTGTTTGTCCTTTTTTGCACGAACAGCAGGAACTTTTGAGCTTGGCTGCTGAGTGTTGAATTCACATTTTTGGAAAACATCTCCTGCTTGGCCCCCTCTGCCCCACATCTCCTTTCAAACAAAGAAAAAAAAAAAGAAAATATGTGAAATTGCAGACTGCACTTTTAGAAAGCAGTCTGCAAGTGATAAAGTACTTTGTTCACTCCACAACTGTCTTACTTCTATCTTGTGCATATAYTTTAGRAAAGAGCTATGGYAATATTAGATGTCTCTTATCTAAATACAAAGGAGCTCAAAATAACATTCCTTTGTATGGTTTGTGTTGGGGGAAGAAATACCTGTATCAGCAAGAGTGCCAGTGGGTAGTGCTCCTCTCTGTAATAAAKAAGCTCATTCTGGTGAGGTGGAGTGGCCAAGATTTGGGGAGGTGAAGGTATGTTCTTTATGACATCCTCCAGTACCCATAGCACTGAATTCACAATACCTGCAGTGGTTCCCATCCTCTGAACTGAGAATGGGAGAGAAGAGCAAGAAAGAAGTGGCAGAGGAGGAAATTTATGAATTTGTTTGGCCYGAAGTCCGGGCACTTAATTGAAAATTTGCCCTTTCACTGGTTTTCTTGATAAGCTAAATAATTTTCACTAATAAGGTAAAAGAGGTATGCAGAACAATTTGATCATACATGAGATCTTGAACATGCATTCTTTACTTTGTTGTAGTGACATCAAATATGCTGTGTTAGCCTTTAAGGCAGACAGATAAGGTTTGTCTAACTAATTTAAATATTATAATAAGTGATGTCAAATTAATTATACCGATCTTTAGAGATGATTTAAACCAAATTTTTTTTGTTACATGTTATGGCAATGGTTGCAGAAGTCTATCTGCTTTGGAATCAGACTTCTGTCAAGGAAGTAATGATGTGATTTTATTTTTAGACTGGATTTTCCTTGGAGGCATTTTAGAAGCAGGAAATCTGAGAAGCATCCTGTAAAGCTTAAAAAAAAAATTTAAAAGTACTGCAAGTTTCATTTTATGTGGGAAGAAGTTGAGGACATTTGTTTAACTCCTATGGAATTCCAATATCTGTGGTAAAAACTTGGTTGAARGAGAATGTTCCTTGTGACTGGTCATGTCTCCTGACAGAAAGATGGCCACTCTCATCTGAATTGTCCTATTTAGTAAGAGTGGAAATAGAAGTTGTTTCATTGTTGGTTTTGTTGGGGTTTTTTGTGTGCGTGGTTATTTGCAGTTAAAGTCCTTATAAGAGCAGTGGGAGCTGGAGTTAGTCACTTCTCCAAATGCATATATTAAAAAATAAAAATAGTGGAAATTACTGTTTGGAAGATGTAGTGCAGAATCTTTTTATTATTGCATATKCTTATTCCAGATTTCCTACAGGAAGTATTTCCAGCAAGGCCTCTGAGCCAGTGGAGAGCCAGATGTTCTAACCTTAATCCTTGGAGCTCCTTGCTTTATGTAGACATTGCTTTCCTTCTATTTTCACTGATTTTCCATATGTTCTTTAGAACTCTCCACCTGCCAATTGCTYCTCTGATGTTTCTGGAAAGAAGTGTGCTGTGGGAACATAATTATGTACAGCCCCATGCAGTGCTGGTATTTCTCATCTGGCTTTGGGAAGGACCCGCCTTACTCATGTCGGTTTTTCAGGATGAGCAGATTTGATTATTTGACAGTAGGAGAAGGTGACAGATTTGTTCTCAGCTTTATCAATRGACTTCCCATTTTGTGAGACACTAAATACAGTTAGTTCTGCATTTCAGAGTTTGTTAGATGTGGTAACTGAGTTGTGTCTGTTGAAATGGATCTCTGTCCTCAAGTGCAATCCCAGCTATGGTGGGTGGGAGAATTTTTAGTAGGAGCACTCCTTGAGTCATCCTGCCCTAAGATGGATGGYAGAGCTATTAAGATGAAAACTTAGTTTTATGATGTAACCATGTTGTCTGAGGCCACACTTCTTTTTCCCCACAGCTCTAATGTAGCCCAATCAAGTATCCATGACTGAAGGAAGGGCCCATTTGGTCTGGGCAGGAGGTCTTGGAATTCAATGAAACTTCCATCAGTTGCTCTCTGGGAGTTTGTAAGAGCTGGCAAACCTGAGAGGACAGCTTGGTTTGAGTTAACAGGCAAGACCAGGCATGCTGTGTTTGCCAGCTCTGAACCAGACTAAGCTAAAGAACCTTTTCAGTCCTAATCATGTCTGCAGTGCCCATGTTTGAGTTTCCCTATAATTATGATTTTTTTTTTTATTTCAAGATGAAGAGGCTTTCACTCTAATGTGCTGCTTACTGCTCTAGACTTTCMGGGTATGATTCTGTCTTTCAGATGATAATACAAATTGGAAGCAAATTATACTGGTAAAATGACAGTAGTGTARAAGATGAGAGGAAAATTGTGCCTTCAAGCACCAATTATTTAAGTAAATGCAGAGTTCATTAAACTTTAAAGGCCTACTGTAGCTCATGTAAACCTTTGAAGAACCTCCACATGTGACACTTGAAATTTTATTGGCAGAACTGGGGCTTTACCACTGCTCTGCCCATCCAGTGACACAACTACCAGTTATTGCCTGTAGTGGTCTAGGTACTTGTTTAAAACTAGCTCTAAACTGTGTCTGCTTTGGAATAGCATGAGAAAAGGATATTAGCCAGTGTGAATTTCAAATTTCTGCTATTTGAAAGTATTAGGCTGGTGCTGGACCTGAGGTAAATGAGACCAAGGTGGGTTAAATGGATTTACACYCTTTTGTACATGATCTAAAATCTGTCCTAGTAATGAACATGGAGAGGAAATAGTCAACCAGCTTCAYGAGCCTCATGCTCTGTGTAAGGTGTATTGCCACTTGTCTCATCAGTATTTCACCACCTTATCAGAGTAGGATTTGACTTGATCGTTTCGGGTTTCTAAGTGGAGTGTTGCAAACACTGGAGCACTTAAAACTATTGTCAAAAAAAAAGTTAACATTCTTCTGTAATGTGAAGCAGTTCTCTTGAGTGACCAGAGTGAAGACAAAGTGTGTTAGCTGACCGTGTCTAATAACATAAAAATGGAAGTCATTTCACATACCCTGATTGCTTTGTTTATTCAAAATTTCTGCCAGCTGGAAAAGATAGTGGGAGTTTCTGGAAACAGGACAGAAGTCTCTTGGATTGCGTGGTGCTAAAATTAATGTTGACTATGAATAGTCCAAATTCCTGCKAGTGTTTATACAAGACCTTTCTAAAGGGCAATTTCAGCTCTTAGTAACAGTATAGAGACAGTAAAACTCAAGTTAAATAGCAGAGAGGTGCATTTACAAAAAATGTTATCAAACCTCATAAAAATTAGCTATGCAATGTAGAATCTCATTTTTACATTAGGAAAAAAAAGAAGGCTATTTGGAGTGTCCCTCCTGGGCCAGAAATGTGGCAAGAGCCAGTAGAGAGCAGTGCTTGGCGAGTGGGAGGCCACTGTCAATTTAGGGATTTGGTCTCGGGCTGTGTTCGTGGGGAACYAGAGGTCTGGGCTGAGCTTTGAAAACTTCTGTATTTCGGGTGGCAAAGAGAATGGCCACAGCAATATTYTATTCCACTATTGCCACAGCAACAGTGTCAGTGGGAAAGCTGTAACAGGAGAAGGTATTGAGGAGCTGCAGGAGTGGCCAACGCCCTCCAGAGACTCTGAGTATAAAGAGAAGGATCCTGGAGAAGGTGGAGGTGCACTGGGGAAGCCTCAGTAAGAACTGGGACAGGCTGGTGGAGCAAACAGGAGGCACTGGCTGTGACACACGACAGGACAGCTGTGGGAACTATGTGGGACATGCTCAAGATCTTATCCAGGASAGTGAGTGTGTACTTGAACTTCAGGGACCTAGGAGAGCCCCATGAAACAATCTGGTGTTCTCCTGCTTGGTCTCGAACAGCCTGTAGCATGTTTGTTTGTGACTGGCAATCAAGTCTTAGCTTTGAAAAAGCCTGGCTGTGTGCACTGGCCATGGGCAGAGCCCTTTGCTCTGTCTGGACTCCCGTCGAGCTGTGCCTTGCACTGTTCAGATGAATGCAAAGTGCCTTCAAAGAGCCCTTCTAGAAATGCAGCTTCTATGGGTGTGTGTGCAGGGCTTGGTCKTTTATTTTTGCCAGGTGAGTTAGAAGGAAAATACTGCTTAGCTGGGAAAGTATTCACACTGAGCAGCAGGAGAAGCAAATTAAATTAAGCCATRTATAACATGTTGTCTAAAGGTATTTTTGAGATACGTGGTGTAGTAACCTGCCCCACTGCAGCCAGAAGATAAAAGGACAGTATGCAAATGGCAGAGCTATCACTGTTCAACACATTGTTATTGATCCTGGGCAAAAATACACACTAATGAAAGAATCTACAATTTTCCTTAGCTACCCATCTGTTTCTGAAKTGTCCTAGCACTGTAATCCTTCTGGGTCATAAGAGTTTAGAACTAGTTCATCTAGGTAAAAAAAAGGTATGTTAAAGGGCCCAGGAGGAAAAAGAGWCCACATAGATTATTCTTTCTTTAATTCCTTGATTTTGATATGAAAAGATCCATCTTTCTCCTGGCCTGC
Organism: Malurus melanocephalus; assembly: GCF_030028575.1. Taxonomy (NCBI): domain Eukaryota; kingdom Metazoa; phylum Chordata; class Aves; order Passeriformes; family Maluridae; genus Malurus; species Malurus melanocephalus. Next base: position 49,343 of record NW_026624227.1, read on the forward strand.
ATGATCACTGTACTTCAGCAAAGCAGCTGTAAATTGCACCAAATTTGCACAAAGCTTTAGCAGGTAGCAATGGTTACACCAGGTGCAACAGCATGGAGGTAACACATGATTATTTCTTGCTCCCTACTGATTTATTAAAAAAAAATTCACATGGCAGCATATAGGAAACAGGAGTACCTCTATTTCACAGGGCTATAGTCAAAATGAACCAAGCTCCTGCTGGCCTAGAATGAAGGATGTGAATTTTAACTCCCTCATGCTGCACTGTAATTACGGTAGGGAGAGTCCAACATCTGTTTCCTTTTCTCCGTGTTTCCCCAGTATTGGGTATTACTGCAGTGAAGTCAGCAGGGAGGCTGCTGCCATTATGTTGGTCTGTTAATTTTCTATAGAGGAGCATTGGAGCATTTGTTCAGACAACAAGTTCAATCTCTCATGCTTAGTGAATACACGAACAAGCAAAGATCTTGCTCTCTGGTSTTTAATCAGCTCTCTCAAATTTCATGCATCAGCTGTCAATAGGAAGCTCTCCCTCCTGTGAGCAGGCTTTGTTGTTGGTCTCCAAACAGTTAAAATATAAGGGAAAATTTGTTCTTGYTTGTACCAAGACAGGAAAACCACAGAATGGAAAACTTCCACTTAACTTTGAAAGACAGGAAATGGCTGGCGTTGGGAAGGGAACAGGTAGAGGAGGAGTGAGCCAGAGGACATCTGTGGAAAAGCAGCTATTCCCCAGACACTGTCCTTCAGCTCTGTGTTCTTTTGGGGATGGAGTTCAGGCTGACCCCTGTGCTCCAAGCCCTTTATGCACTTTCCAAGCACCCACCCCATTTCCCTATTTCCTGCCTCCTCTGACACTGCTATAAATATCCTGCCTGCTTCTCACAGGTCCAGAGAAATGTACGCTGCAGATAAAAGGGATCTGAGGTGACACTATGAAAGCTTTTAGAGCAGATCTTCTGAAGTGAGTGACTGCTGCGTCCTCTGCTTTAACTTGTGAAGTAGGAGGTTACTGGGTCCCCTGCTTTAAATTCCTTTAAAAGTGAAACATCCTCCCTGTTTATCGTGCTCACCTCTGGATTAGGATACATGGGTCTGTTTCTAAGGAAATGATTTCTTCCAATAAATAATGCACTAGATACAGCACAGAGCTGAAAGAGGAAAGAATTCTGGTATTTGGGAGACTGTAGGGCGTAGAAAAGACAGAACTAGTTGGGAGACCACACTGCATGCAAAAGTACAGCAATTGCAATACTGAATATCTTAAATGCTTTGGTGAGGTGGATCAGTCCAAGAAGAAATAAAAGAGCAGAGTGATCCCTGGGGCACTTAAATAGCCATCATGTACAGTACTTCAATAGCCACAAAATAGCCAGACCTCCCTTAACATCCTGCAGGGCAAAAATCACAAACCCAGAGAAGCGTGGGAAGACAAGAGTTGTGTTCCTGTGYAAGAACTTCAGTATTGCAAATGATTGTGCTGGGGTGAGGGCAGGATGAGTTCTTAAGTCCTTTGTTTTACTTTTTTTAATATGAAGAGCAGCACCTGTTCCTTTTTTATTTTTTCCTTTTATTTTTGATCCCTGAGGGGTTGGGGATTAAGGATTTAGTTGGTTATTTCCTTAGAGGATCAAGATAAAAAAGAGACTTCAATAAGTCTCTTTCCATCTTCTCTACAGACAGTATATTTTCAATAGAACTAACCAGCTGTCCTGCTTTCCCCCACTGTGTAACAGTTTGCAGCTTTACAAAGAAGTGCAAAAATAGAAGATTTTATAATATCAGATAGAACTTCTAGGTGGTGATTTAAAAGACCTCAAATTATCACAGGAAGTTTTTAATGAAATGTTATCCATTTAGAGAGAAGCTCAAGTAAATCAGATGGTGTATAGCCAGTGACCCTTGTCAGTATTTTGCCTTTAACCTTTAATTTTGAGCAAACACACTACAGCCTAACCTATGATAGTGAATCATGTGCATCATCCAGCTAGGCTGGAGTTCTGATGCTGACAAAATATACCTCCCAAAGCTCCCTTCTGAGGCTCCTTGTTATTAGAGACTGATTCAATCCATGGATTTTTAAGTTCCTTCCAAAACTCTCTAGAGGCRCTTGTTACTCCAACTCTGGAATCTATTTTTCTTTACCAGGATGAGTATCTAATCTACCTCCCACCTGCCTTCTAAATTACAGCTATCTCTTTAGTCTGCTAGTGGATTCTGGTTTCTTCTTTTTCTGTTTGACTGAGAGGCCAACAGGGTGGGAAGCAGGTCCTTTCCAGCCTTTATTCCAATGCCACGTTTAAACTGATGGAAGAAATGGCACAGATTGAGAGAATCACCCTGCACCTGTCTGCTGCGTTTGGCTGGATGGGAAACAAAGCTTTCACTGGGACCGGAAAGTTTTCAAGCCAATAGGTTCCTTCCTGCCAGTGCAAGATCTCATGCTTGTTTCTCTCTCCCACCGATTTCCTCTAGTGCTAATGGCTGTTGGAAGAGCTGGCTAAAGGAAAGCAGCGGCTCTTTCTTTCCCTCCTGTCTCAAACTGCTTTCCTGTTTGTCCTTTTGCAGTGTGGCAGCTTGGGCTGTTGACGTCAACTGCGTCCTTTGTGCTGTTCAAAGCTCTCCTCTTCTGGATTTGACATTGCCTGCYCACTTTTCCTGACTGCTGTTTTGACAGAAGAGGATTCTAGGGTGGAAGTTGTCTTGGCACTATGGGGGTTCACAGTTTTGTGCAGGCTCTGTGTTTGTTCATCAAACTATCATAAGGTCAGCACATGGCAGGGCTCCTTCCAGCACATTGTCCTCAATATATGTGGACCAACAAGGGAAGATTGACCAAAGTTTYTACTGAAATATTGTGGTGGTGACTGAGGAAGGATCACTAGGTTGCACTGTTGAAAAATATGGGAGAGGCAGTTTTGCTTCGAAAAAATATGCAGGTCCTGAATGGGAGGGAAAGAATTCAGAGGAGTTTTCTGAGAAGAGTTGCTTGGCCCACTTGGTTCCCTTTTCTGATGTAATCCACCAGAGCTTTCAGAACCATCTTAACTGGGGCAATTAGAACCAAAGTGCTGATGGATGTAGTTTTCTCCCTGAATTTTGGATTGTATCTCTTTATTCTACTTTTTTCTTCATGTGAACCTCTCTGCTAGAGTTGCTGCAATATTTTGTATCATCATAAACATAAATGAAATTTAGTAATGTGGACAAATCATTGTACACCAGGATTAACAGGTGTTAAGTAAAATAAAATAAATCTTGTTTCTGTATTCTTAAGGTAATTTCCCTTGCCAAAGACCAGGCACTGAAAGGAGCTATATACTTGTGAGCTGGCTACGTGCTTGCCTGCCAATGTAATAACAAGAGCAAGYAAGAGCTGCAATCCTTTTACCCAGAGAAACAAAACTATGTTTTGGTGAGATTTCACTTCAGTTATGGTGGTTTCAGATCCATTTTGGTTTTAGAATATATAGGCATCAAAGCTAAAGCTGACAGAACCAGGCAATGCCTGTCTGCTTTCTGCAGAAGCAGTAATGTTTCTKCTGTTCAAGATTCTATTTCTTCTCTGCCCTGTTGGGAAGGTGGCAGGGGAATCCTTAACTGTCTTCCTGTGTTTTCCTTAAAATCCCTTGTCAGAAAATGTTACTGCAATCTGAGGCATGAGAATGTCATCTCTGGCTGTTTTGCRCAGTTGGATAATTTGTTGGTTTTGTTTTTAAGCCGACTTGTGACTCTCTGAAGCGAACACTGTTCCAAATCTTATGAATAGCAGTCCTTGGCATTTAGAGGTTTTATCTTTTCATTATTGGTCATACATTCTCATCTCTGAATTTGCTAATGTGCATTTGCACTTCCTCAGCGTCCTTGCTTATGACGGGAAGCTGTGGAAGGAAACAGTGTGGACCAAAAAAAAAAAAAAAACCCACATGGTTTTGTTAACTGGGGCTCTGCTTATCCCACAGAGTATTACAAGTGAACATGAAACTATACATTGTAAGCCACACCTCTGACTTTTCTCAGGGGAAAMAAGCTGTGTAACTATTCTTAGCTGGTGTATTAAGTGTGAAATGAAGCAGTTCCAAGGGGATGAACAACTGCTATTCAGAGGGAGTACCTTCATGCTGCTGCCTTCTCCTCCGAGCCACAACAGTTCAGTGTTCTTGACTCAAAATGTGTCCATGTTTAGGGGAAAATGAGAGCCCGAGCCAAAGCCAGGCTCAGAGTGTGCCTCGTGTGCTGTGTGTACATCTTGCAGTTCACTGATGACCCTGCTGACTTACTGAACTTCTAATGACAATGCAGCTGTSTGTTCATGGTGCTAATTAACCCCAAATCTGATTCCTCCCTCCCCCTCGTTATCCATTCCATGAATGAGATGTGAAAACAAGAAGAGGACTTTTCCCGTGCCCTTAGGGCTGTGTGAGCCGGGCAGCAGTGACCCTGCCTGAGTGAACTGAAAGAGCTGCTGAGCAATGGCCCATGCTCCTTTTTAATGGCTTATTAAGATTCCACCTTCCCCCTCCCTCCTGTCCTGGAACAGTTTGGATTTGGATATGGCACTTAGGGGAAAACAGCTGCAGGAATAGCTTTCCTTTGCAAAGCCAGAGACAGCTGTTTGTAAGTGTAGGGATTCCTCCACTACTTATTTAGGGCCTGATCCCACTCCAGCTAAAATCAGTASAGAAATTCCAACTGGTTCAGCAGGCAGTTGAAGGAAGCAGCCTGCAGTCAAACAGCACTGCTTCACAATGTTGGAAAGAGCCAGAAAGGAAAAAGAGAGCAGGAAGGAGTTTGTCACCGAGCTGACTTTCTGACTTGCCTGCAGCCTCAAAGTGCAATCACTCAGCAGGCCAGTGTTTTACATGAGCAACAGGTTAAATTAGTGTTTGTGGTATCCTAAGGTGCTTTTAAAAATAGCTCTTGTATGTCTGCTTTCATTTACAGTCTGCAGTATTGGCAGACTTTTACTGACACAGTGAATTAAAGGACTGATCCTTGATGCTGAATGCTGACTTTAGTTTACTCTGAGATCATMGGGGGTAATGGCTCACTTTTTGAAATTATGCAAGTTTTCAGCACCTGCAGCTCTCATTCTACTTCTGAAAAATGAGAATAAAAATGGAATTTACTCTTCTGTTATTAGAAATTGTTGCCATCTCAGATTTATGCAGTGAAAAGGAATTCTAGAAACTTGCTGAGGAGGGTCAGAATTTCTATTTCATGGAGCATTTCAAAATGGCAGAAATTTATTCCATCTGAAATGTGAGGGGAAAGTGATAATATTGGAGTTTCCAGCATGGCATTTTATGGGAAAAGTGATTCAGATGCATTTGAATCTAAYGTTTTGAAGAGTTAATTCAGAATGTCCAATTTAAATGAAGGCATTATTTCACATCAGCATTAAGACTTCAAGTGCAGCTGAAGAGAATTGCTGATGTAGGATCAAAATAGATAATTTCTTTCTGAGAAAAACACTGAAAAACAATTTTGCTGAAGTTGATACTTTCCTTATGTATTTGTGACTTTAGCCATGATCTCTGACAGGAAAAAAACCTTTCCAAACACATCCCTGACAGCATAACAGTAACAGCCTCTTTTTCTGGAAGTGCTGACTTTGATCAGGTTATGGGTTACCTCTCAAGCTGGAGAGATTCCAGTTCATAACTCTTTCRAGGTTTATAGTTAGCTGTCTCTGAATGCTGAGAATTCCCTTTAAAACACAAATCTAACTTTGCCTGAATGCTGAGAATCCCCTTTACGACACAAACCTACATTTCCTGTGCTTGCTTAGTCCTTGTGAATGGGCTCTTCTSCTTGGGTTTGCTGCATTAATGAACAATCAMGTTTGCTTTGTGATGGTGTTGCTGCCACTGGACTGAGACGAGGTATTTCCCCTYGTATTTCTGTGAGTTCCCTCCCTGTCAATGTTTAAACAAGCTTGTACCTGTGCTCCAGGTGTGAGCTGAACTCCAGCCCTGAAAAGCTGCCTCTTGGGAGGGTGGTTCATGACTTTGGCAGRATAGTCCTGTTACAGCCATGTGTGAGGAGACCTGGGCATGCAGGGAGCACTCAGGCTCAGTGGTACCCTGGAAATGATTACCTTTCTGTGTAAACATTCAGAACTGCAGAGAACTTCTGCCTCCCAAACACTTAATGGGCCTTGGAGCATTCAAAACAACCATCACAGTGCCAGGGCAGCTGTGAAATTATTATCCAACTATATCTGGTGACCTTTATGTTCTTTGCTAAAAAGTTACAAGGGCTCCTAAGAAGGTATACAGCAATGCAAGCTTGCCTCCCTCAAAACTTATGAAAGTTTTCAAGTAAAAATTCTTTCAGAAGCTCTCAAACTCCGGTAGTCAGGGAGTTTGAGCAAACTGTTTGAAGAAGAAGGGTAACTGGCCATCAGCTATCTACCTTTTCTGCTGTCACTGCTCTGTGTCATTGCACAGGGAAAATCTTCACAGTCAGAGGATGTCCAATGTGCAGGATTTGTGATATTCATGGAAAGAGTTGTTGCTTGTAGATGTTTTTAGGATTCCAGGTCTTCTCATTACCTCTGTCATTAGATGTCTCATATCCCTCTCCTTTTTTTTTTTTTTTTTATTTTTTTAATACCTGATTTCCACAACAAATCAATACTGAGTTTTTCAGGCCTTCTAAGGCCAAAATGAAGGATGATACTTTGGAATGCAGTTATGACAAGGCACTACATGGACTTGTGCAAAGTTCTGGGTAGGTGGGAAAACTGGTCAAATTATCCCAATACTGTCCTGATCTTCATTGTAGCTGATGGGGGTGTGGTATGAGGCATATTCAGGGCTTAGGGGTTTTTTTTGCCTTGCTTTAATAACAGTGAATCAGGATCCAAGTGCTACACCTAAGGCTTTACATGCTGCTCAAACTCCAGGGTAAAATTCTCCATGTACCTAAGATCAGCCACATAGTATTAATTACTGTGGTTACATACCAGAAATYAATAAAATGGGCAATTAGTAAATTCCTTAAGCATTATGATAAACCAGAGCTGTGTCATGGACAYGTCCAGTGTATGTAAACAGTCTCCAGATGCTGACAGCTTCAGAACGAGGGATGATGTCTTGAGATTGGTGGGCAAAGATACTCTTTTCACTGGGGCAATTGTTTGAATGCAGGTTTAATTGCAGGGTCTGGCAGAACAAACACTAGGTCCTGTCAGGTCTGGTGCAAACAGGAGCAGCAGAGCAGCRCATGAAGGCCTGACCTGGTTAAATATGTGTACCTCTCTGGTGTGGACAGCTGCTTAGCCTGTCAGTTTAGTGCAAGTTTTGTAATGCAGGAAGGAATTTGCAGGCCCACCCAGTACCCTTGAAATCTATACATGTTCCCAAACAGTTCTTCCTCTCTAGCTCCTACGTGCAAAATGGAGCACAAACCATGTGAGCAGTGGAGTGCAGCCTTGCAGAACGCTGGCGCCTGTCCCACATGGGCAAGGTGCTGGATAAGAGTCCTCTCAAGTAAGCTGCTGAAGCAGGGAGTGCCCAAGCCTGTGGCTTTTAATAATCTCTCTTTTGAAAGGTTTCCATGGGCTGTCAGAGATGCCCTATTTCTAATGCATGGCTGAAAACTCCCTTCAGATGTTCTCTTAGCAGGACTGTCTCCTCCTCTGCCTGCTGTTGAACTGTTTTGTATCTGGTGCCTAGTGGGTTCATGGATTCCACWGTGGCTTTAGAAAGACTAAGAAATAGGCAGATTTGGCTCCAAAATTTTTCTGTTGCATCCTTAAAAATACAGTGTTGAATTCATGATGCTTGTTAACCCCAGGGGAAATGTTCCTCCTAGAAAGGAGCARACACATGCCAGTTCTGTGAGTCTGGTTTTGCTGAAGTCTCACTATTGAAATGCAGAATAACATCTACCAGATTGAAGTGCTGGATTAGAGCATCTTCCCTTATCTCCTCTTTTGATGTCTGTGAGCCATCTCTTCTTGGCTGCTTAGTGAAGATAATGGGTTTGTTCTGAAACCTGATATCAAACTGCAGCACAGCAACCCCATAGCCCAGTAAAGCAGCTTATCTACAGCTTTGCAGGTTAGGGACTTTCCTTTCTCAGCAGAACTGAAAATTCCTGGGAAATTAACAGTTTAAAAAAAAAAATATCAAAAGGGTGTGTCTACACCTGCCTTTTCAACCTGAAATCTCATTGTGTACCCATTTTGATGTACACCAGAGAGCAAAGTCATTTGAGGACTGTGTATTACCCTTGTTTAGTTCCAACAGAACTTTGTTCTCTAAGGAGTGCCCRTGACCTCAAGAGAGAAAAAGTCTGCCCCATATGAATCAGAATGGGATTTCTGTGATTGTAGTAGGTTCTTTAAAATACCACTTGACTATTTTAATCACTCTAGCACTCATTCTTGCAGTTGATGATCATAATCTGTGGAAATGGAAGATCAGCCTCACTTGGAGCTGTATCACTGAATCACAGGCACAGGACATATTTTCTCCATGCAGAGGCTGCTCCCCTCACTGTCATCTTTAGGCAATYCTTCTCTCATAATATGCTCCAATTTGCTTTCCATGTTACTGCTCACTTGATGGATTGGGAAACGATCAATGCCAGATGCACATTCCTTTCAGGCAGTAAATGCTCCTGCAGCAGTAAGTTATGTGCACCAGCTTCTTGTTTCATTAAAATCACATCTGGTTTCCATTTGCCCCTAATTGGTCTCACATCAGCTCTGCCATATTCTGAGTGGAAAGCTTAGACCTGGGGCTCCTCTGAACAATTCCAAAGAACTGTGGGAAAGCAGAGCCTTGCCCTGGCTTTCCCTGGTCCTCTGTGTCCTGTGTCAAGAAGTACTTGATCTGGAACAGAGGGCTGAATTAAATCTTATTCTGTTTCATCGATCTTATGTGGACAAAAGCAAATGGAAAAGGTGTTTTGAGCTGAGTATTGCTTTGAGTCATCTGCCTGTTATTTTTATCCACTGCTSTAAGCTGGCTTTGGAAGTGCTTTTGTGTGTTGGTTTTGACAACCATCTTTCCAACACTGCTAACCTTGGCTCRGAGTGTTTCTGCCTTTGGCAGTTGTCAGAGACACAGAATGAGGCAAAATGCACTCTGCTGAAAATACTCCTTGGAGGGAGATGCAAGATGCCTACAGTGCTCTGTTCATGAGGCACTCCCTTCCCCTCCCTCTTGTTGTATTGTTTTTCCTTCCTTTACTCTGGTTCTTGCCTACTGCCTTTTGCCTTTAGCCTGAATTCAGATTCTAGTTAAAAAATATAGGCAGAAAGTTAAAAAAAAAAAGCCTGCCAAAAGGGAGACAGAGAAATGTCCAACTGGCAGGAATAACACTGGTTTCTCTTYTTATTTTACCAGAGGGTTCTCAATGCTGTAGGCATGCTCTGCACTGTCTCTGCTTAGATCTAGAGCAAACCCAAAATGTTTTGTTGATGCAAGCTGTGAGACTAACCTAGCAATGTGTGTAACTCCAGTAACTCAACTCTGTGCCTGATCCAGCTGATCTCTTAGGTCTACCTCACTTCACTGAGTTTAGTAGGTGTGATAGCTGGAAACAACAGACAGTGGGGTTTTTCTTCTTTTATTCCTCTAGCTTCTGTGTTTTTCATGAGGGATTTCCTGAAGCTGGTTTTGATATGCACTAACATCCACATATGAATCTAAGAGATTCTACTTGGATCTTCGAAATGGATATAAATGAATTTGAGATCCACCCCTTTTTCCTTCTCCATTTGGTCTTTCCTCCAGCAGTTTTATTAAGGAGGGAGGAAGGGAGCTAACATCAGGAGTTAAATGCAGGGACAGTGCTGGGCAGTTGAAGAGTCTTCAACCAAGTTGCATATAGGAACCTGAAAAAGATGCCTAGAAGAGAATTTGAAGAGTCTTATCTAACAGATTTTTTTTTCTCCCTGATTCTAATGCAATTCAAAAGGTGCTTGGACTTCCATAGTGTGAGATGGACCATACAGGGAAGGAGAAAAATGCTTGATACTGCTGGTGTCAGAAAGGTTGTATCCAGGKGAAATACCAAGCACTCACCAAGTTGTGCTTGTTTTATACRACYTTGTTTCTTTAATTTTTATGRTCTTGTTGGGAGGATTCACTTTCTCCCAAGTAAAGCCCTTTTAGAGAAGTCCATACTTTTGGAGGTGATAGAACGTGTGACGTGATCATAGTCTTGTATAAAAGAGTTGTATCCCTCCTTACTTTGCAGTTTAGAAAACAAGCAGCACAGCATGACGTGCAAACAGAATCTCAGTGGCAAAGAAATCTGCAGGGATGGGAAATGTGGTTAATATTTAGCGAGTGCAGTTGTGATCAGTTGTTTTATACAGAGCTTAGGCCTGGACAAACCCATTTAATTGCCTTCCACTTATTTTTAGGTGGCCTTCAAACAGACTTGCTGTGCCATGCACAGGAAAAGTGKTTTTGGATCTGTAAAACAAAGGCCCAAAGTAAATGCCATAGTTCTGCTTAGACTATGGGAAGGAAAGCTGTGTCTTGTTTTCCTGTTTTTAGTTAGACTTTTATTAGTTACCTACACACTTGCTGACGTAAACACAAGTCCTTGACAATGTGATATTTATGTGGTGACTGACTGGCAGAGGTGAATGGTATTGAGAAGGTGCTCTTGCACATTTAGTGTTCCTGAAAGCACTTTCAAAAGTCAAGATTTGGATTACTGGTGCTGGGAACTAGTTGTTGGTCAGAGCATGAAAGGAAGGCAACCAGCAGTGAGCCTTTATACTTATTTTTGCTTCCTTGATGRAGTTCTTTGGTGATGCTGTGTACCAGCACAGCTGCATTTGACTTCTTCCAAGACAAAGCARAAGGGGTTTGCTTTGCCTTTTTTGGCTTTGGATGAAGGTCATGATGGATTGAAGCAAAAGCAMGCTCTTCTATGGTATTTTTTTCAGCTTGTGCTTTGCAAGAAACCTTCAAATCCAACCCTCTTTGTAAAAGAATTCCAGTTTGGTTATGGAGGCAGAGGTGACTTTCAGTATTAACAGATCATCATACAGGAGGAATCTGGTTTTTTCCTCTCTTCATAAATCCCCTGCAGTAATCAATATTTCCCTGTCCATTCTCTTTGCTGTGGAAGTGGAGGAATGGGTGAAGGGCTGCTATCTGTTCCCCCTGCTAAAGCAGGCACCAGCTAATTGCTGCTATTGAAGCCTGCAGCTCCAGGCGATTTAACAGAGCYTCCCAAGAGGCTGCATGGAGTCGGGCCATACTTCCAGTTCAAAGGACAGAATCCACCTTTAGTTCTGGTCCTCTGGTTYTGGGGCAGCCCAGAGTGTTGGTGGTAATTGCTAACAGATCACCCGGGGGAGGGGGACAGGAATGCATCTTGTGAGAGTGAGCAAGGGAGACAGCAATTCCATCTGAGCAGCACCAGTACTAAAACATGTGTGTGTGAAAGCATCCTGCACTTSAGGAGACACCCCGTGAATGTCACTAATATTTCTGTAGTGTGCTAGGTACATTCAGGAGTCTAAAACATACCAGCCCTGTGTGCTGTGAGCCCCCCAGCACGTACAGCACAGAAAGGGRTTCTTGTGAGGCAGATCAAATCAGAGAGCTGCTAGTAAAGCTGGTAAAAAGTCTCAGTAAATGGCTCTTGGAAGTGAACCCTTGTATAGTCTTTGGATGAATAAAATGGCAACAATCCTCCCTGGCATGTCATGTGTGTGCTGTTAAAGCAGCGTTTTTCAGTGTTGGTGCAGTCAGTGGCCTCAGAACAGAGGGAGCTTTTCTTCAGTTCCCAGTCACGTTGCTGCTCCCTGTATATTTTATTTAGCACTGTTTGAATCTCAGAGAATGGCCTGGGAGAATAACTTGYCCCATGTCCATTAGTAAACAACATGAGTCCTGCACATCCTTCAYTCACTTCAATGCTGTGAGCATGCATCTCAGCCAAAGCTGTCACTTACAAATACTCATACTGCACACCAATAAAATAAATCCTTGCAACAATAATGAGACGTGGAGCACTTGTTACTCTCCTGAGCCATTCAAGGTAATTGGTCACGAGGGAAATAGGTTTGGGCTGTGTTTAAATAGGGTGTGGCTCTGTTTAAAATGCTGTTTATGGATGCCAAGCAGCCCACTTGTCTGAAAGCATCTGGTTCTGCTGGTGCAGTTGAGCAAGAGCTGGAATTGGTGGCGTTAGCCCGGGTCTGTTCTGCTGCCATCAGGGGAAGGTGACATTTGGGACAGGGTCACCATCTAGTGGCTGTCCCCGATAAAGGACAGGGCTGGATTGAACCAGGGCATTTGATGCCTTTGCTTTTTGGTTGGGAGAAACTGAACACACATGTGTGTGCCTGCTTGACATTATTTGGTAATTTTGGTAGCCTTTTCATGGGTTGTTTCCTAATTTTGGTAGCCTTTTCATATGTTGTTTCCTAATTTTGGTAGCCTTTTCATATGTTGTTTCCTAATTTTGGTAGCCTTTTCATGTATTGTTTTCTTCCCTCAGCTTGGCAAGTGCATGTCTTAATCTCTCAGTGCCTGTTTTTCTGCCCTGTGACTTGTGAAAAGAATGCATTCTGCCATCTCAGATGGAAAATCAACGTCCTGTTCTGCTCCATATCTTGCCTTTAGGCCTATTCTYCCTGTGAACCCTTGAGAAAATACCACAGAGTAGTAATGAGTTAAAGAGTCCTTGAGTTAGATATGTATGCAAATGGGCAAATAAAAGGTCATGTAGGTCCTTTTTCTCCTATGCCCATTCCGACTCTTTTGCCTTTATAGAACCTCATCCAGTGACATTTGGAAAAGGTGTAAATGATTTTTGCCTGTATTTGTGTGTATACATGCACCTGCAGACAGTTTGTTCCACACTAGAGGTACCAGGGAAACACAAACCATTAGCTGWGGGCACTGCACTACTCCTGGCAAATCTGGTCCATCTCTGTTTTCCTAACCAGCAAGCTAGTTTACATTTAAAAAAAAAATAAAACCAAACAAAAAAAAAACACAAAATGGCAGGAAAAAGATATAAATACACAAATCATTCATGATACATTCTTAGATAGTTTTTCTTGAGTGCTCAAACACAGCAAGTTATTATTTTAATTTTTTTTTAGAGTGTCATCTAAATGCCTGGTTTCCTTCCTTTCACGAGGGGATGTTTTCTCCCTCAATTTTTTAATCATGTCAAATGTTGAGAAGCAGTGCATGTGTTTTCTCCTCTTTGTATCATGGCATGGCTGCCATGCTTATCTTATCAAGATTTATATCCTTGTCTAATTTAGCTTTTCATAAATAATTACAAATCCTGCATGAGACCTTGCCAACTGCTCCAGTCCCACAAAGTGACCTGACCTGAAACCCCAAAGTACTGAGAAACATTCATCTCAAGACTATTTTCATAGGCAGCACTTCAAAGGAATTGTGGTTTAAAAATATGCAGCTATTTTGGTGACCACTTGTGTGGGATAAAGTTTCTCATCAGTAATAGCAGGACTGTAATGGAGCTTCAAGGAGAAGGGAGGAGCTCAGGAGAGCWGCCCCAGCACCTTTTGCCTCATTTGCTCAAGAAGCAGAAGTGGGAGTAAAAGTTGACATCATTAACTTAACATGGACTGAATTTGCCACAGAAATGCTGTAAATTTGACATGATTTGCAGAGGGTGAGAAGTTCTTCTGGCTGGTATGCATGGCCCTGCTCAGTCAGGAGCAAAATGATCTTTATTTTCTGGCCAGGGGTGAAGAGTGGCCCATATAAATGGGGATGGAGGTCTGGAGGGGCAAAGACAGGGACTGGGAACTGCACAAGTGTGGAGCTTTAGGGAGCTGAAAATACAAGTGCAACAACAACCTCAGCACTCCTGTCCATCCAGCATTTCTCTCCAGTGGTTCAGATGCATCCAATCCTCATGGGATGGGAATTTCACCTCCCAAATCACAGGTGATAGACTTGAGCTGGAATATCCTCTGCTCCTTGGCTAACAGCTTGATTTTTCCTTTCATATGGGAAAAATGAGGCAAAGTGGGTTCTTTGTTCATTTYGAGCTCTTCAGTAAAGCGAGAAAAGTTATCACTGAGGTGATAAAGGCAACTTCTCTAAAGAACAGAGGGCTTGAGCCATTTACARAAGGTTTGAAGTGACAGCCCACACTAAGGTTTGGCATGGCATTTGGAGGTAAATTTGCTGGGATGGTTGTTCTCCAATTTTACTGGGGAGCAATAATACTAAAATACAGACCCTTCTACTWGTTTGCAAGGGTATAATTAATTAAWATTGGAATGCTCTTACGTGCTARTGGGGATATGCATTTTGAATGTTTGATGAAGCTGTTGATTAGTCCACAAATCAAAGTTTCTGTCYGATGTGGCTGTGGTACCCTTAACTCAAAGTTGAAGAGTGACAAGGTAGCAGTGAAATACATGAAGAAAATGGTGGCTTTTGTCAGCAGCTGAGAATATGCCTGTGATCTTATGCTAACTGTGTTCTGATTTGGAAACCCTAGCATTTTGTAATGCTGCCTTTTAGTATATTTCTTATTGTCAATAAGATACAAGATTGCTTTGTTGGTTTTAGAAGGGCTGGGCCAACACCTGTTTTTTCAGTTTCAGTGKATCAGATGCAGCAGATGAACATAAGACTTTTGACACTCTCTGGTATAGGCTCCAGTGTTAGTGAGCTCTCCTTGAATTCATAAAGCCTTAGGGAATTGTGTTCTTTCTCTGTTCTTTCTCCCTGACCTTTGGAGAGTCTGTTTTCTGTAGCTTTGTAGGTTGTGGTGATTGGGGGCAGCAAGTGGATTTTAATTCTGTAGTTATTTCCAGTCCTCAAGCACATAGTCCAGTAGAGCTACTAAAGTTAGAAGAGGAGAGTAAATTGCAGTCAGAACAACTTGTTAAATAGACGAATCAATAAAATTGCTTTTACTGCCACTGGGAAATAAAGGTTAAAAAAAAGTTTTACACTCAATGAAAGAAGGTTTTGTTGATTCTTTGAATCGAAGCCAGGACTGTCTTACCTAGTATAAAATTTCTTTGACAAGTCTGGCTGAAGCACAGGATATAAATCAGAGCAGAGTGGATTTGTCTTCATTTCACACCACCCTTGTGGAACAAGGTCCAGGAACTGGTGTATAAAACCAGMCCTATCTGTTCCTCTGATTATTCAGAATGCTAGGAGAAGCTTTTTCCCTCCTTAGTTGGTTCTAGGTAGTGAAAAAAACCTTAGCCTTCTCTTTTTCTTATTTCCTCCAGTGGGCTTCTGCAGATGTTTGAAACCTAAATAAGCTAAGGCACAACAAGATGCTTGTTTAATATCTACATATTCTGCAAATTGTACCCCTGAACTTTGCTGCTGTTGTTTGCTGTAATGCAAATAGCTCCCTGCATTTTCCTGCATCCACCTCTTTGTCTCCCTTCTGTGCCTCCCTGCTTTTTGTTGGTTTTCTGTGATGGATTAAGAAGAATAATGCCTGCCCTGTCCCTAAGCTTTGCTCCTCTACGGAGATGAGCAGGTAATGGTAGAACCAAAGAGGATCAGTAGAACAGTTTTTACAATTTTCTTTTGTGTGTATGTGGAATGCTCCAAAAATAGATGAGCACTTCATTAAGGCCGTCTGTGAACTGCCCATTAGATCAAAATGACAAAAATCGGTATCTATGGGATGTGAAACTCCCTATCCACGATGGGTTGGGMTCAGGTGACATTGCTGTGGTGGATGTGGGGTACAGAGGTGACAYCTGTGTCACAACCTGCCCTTGGTACCCACGAGGAAATGCAGCAGTGTGTACAAGGTCTGATGGGTCAGCTTTGGTTCCAGGTCACATCTGCCTGCTCTGGAGGCTTTCACTGGCCATTGATGGTTGCTGAATAATCTGCTTTTGCACAGTAGCTGTTTGTTCACGGGAACTTTTGTTGGTTTTGTGGTACCTCAAAGGTACAATTGTAGCRAAATCCCCAGATATAGGATATTCTAGTGCACTGTATTGTGGTTTTGTGTTTATTGGGAAACAGAAGCTAYRCTGGGCACATAAAGAGCAATTTAAAAGCAGTGTCCTATTGAACATCATTGTGTATATTGAGAGTTAATACATTGCAAACTTCATCACTTTGGCTTAGTGCAAAAATTTTAATCAGTCTTGGTCCCAGCTACAGTCTGCATTGCAGATTTCAATGAGATTTAACCACAAATAGTGCTTGTTCCTGTTCTTCACAAAGAAGTGGATTTCCTCTAAATAAATACCTGCTTTGGCATCCCATTTTACATGCCTTCACTSTGTGGAGATTTAGAATAAATTGAGATGAAGGTTGACTTGGAGTTTTGTTTATTTGACAGGATAATTATTTAACAGTTTAGGGTTTGGGTTTTTTTTAAGTGGAGGATATGGCATAAATGTTGGGTAAAGTTGTCTATAATTTGCTGTATTTTTTCCCTTTATGACAGTGATCCGAGCTAAAGTGGTGGGGAAGAAGCTGATGAAAGATGGGCCGTTTGGAACGATGCGCTACACGGTCAAGCAGATGAAGGTATGKTTGCAGTCATTTCACAAAGGCTGTMCATATGATAAAGAATTGAATCAGCATGAAGTTACAAACACTTTCATACTTAACAGCCCCTCAGGTTTTTCTCCTGGCTATACAAAGTGGAAGGAAACCAGCAGTTGGTGGAAATTTGCCTGAAGAGGGGAAAGGAGCAGGAAGAGATCATTGCTGACACACAGTGCTGAATGCCTGAATTCTTCCATTATTTTAATGTTTGTGGTGGTAAAAGACACCAGATGGATTTCTCTAGGTGCTCAAGTTGTGTTGGAGCTCAGCATGCACCATGTTAGACTGAAACTCCAGCTTTTCCATGCAGCCCTTTCATGAAATCCAAGAAGGAAATTATGGTAGGGGTCTGCCAGCTTTGGGAGAATGCACTTTTTTCTCTTCTTTCCATGCATTCTTTGTGACCAGCAGTTAGGATGATGGCATTTTTTCCACRTACAGAACAAATGAAAATTATATAGTGCAGTCTTTATATAAAGCTAAATGGAGCACTGTAGCTTTTAAATATTGTCAGCTCAGAAGAGCTGTAAAGTATTGATTCAGAGATTAAAAGAGGCAGAACTACACCAATTGCGTGATTTCTTTAGTACCTTTCTTCAGACCTCTAATTCTTTCCTGCATAAACTGTACTCAACCTGCTGCTTTGGACTTAGATTTTTTTTCATAAACTGCCCCCTTGTTATGTAATGCTAAAAATCAGCCCTAGATTGTTTTTCTTGGCAATGCCATTCCAGTCATAAGACTGGTTTATGTCTTTAGGGAAAAAAAAAAAAAAAAGAAAAAAGAAAGGGAATGGAAAAGCTTGGCAGAGACTGCAGAAATCTGAAACATATTAGACAAAGTAAAGGTTTAGAAAAAACCAGTCACTTGCCTGCCTTGTAACAGTAAGTCTCTTTATAAGGCAGTTTATAGCTAAGCACGACAGCAGGGAGGAGGAGACGCAAAGCCTGTTTCATAAGCTGTCCCAAAACCATGCACTGAGCCAAATCTGCTCCTGGCATGGCTCTTCCACAAGAGTGGAATGCCTGCACTTTGAATAACAGGGATGAGGTGCTGGGCTTATTAACTTCCTTTACCTTCAAAATTGCTCTGTAAGATTCCAAAGGAGATACATATTTGCAAAAAAAAAAAAAAAAAAAATTAAAAAGACCAATGAACTGGTTATATTGGCAACAATAAGAAAACACTGCCACTGTTTTTTTTGGTTTTTTTTATGGCTGTCAGCCTCATCAGGCTCACAGCACTCTGTGCTGTTTTTCTCCAGTTTTGTGACTCCTCAGCTCAGCGTGTGTACCCTGTACCTTCAGTGCCCACAGGCTGCAGTGGCTTCATCAGCCTCTCTTTCTGATTTCATCCTGCTCTGTCCAGCGCCACCACTTCTCCTTCTCAAGAGTTTGATGCTTCCTGTCTAACATATGACCATGGACAGGGTGCAGCAGTGATCTAAGAACAATGGTAGTCCCTAAAATTAATTACTACCCTTTAGATGCCACAACACTAGSCCCTCTTCTAACTAAATAAGAAATCTGAGCCTGTGCTGGCTGTTTTCTTTGGGTTATTCTGCAGCACTGGGCCTTTCTTCTGGAGCATTTCTACAGTGTTTTGTTAGGAAGCTGTGTGTCCAACAAAAGCAGGAGGGATTTTAAAGAGGAAATCATGTGTTGGTSACACTGCCCTTGTGTCTGCTGCTGAGATGGTGGTGGGATGTGGCACTGGRTGTTTAACTGTGACCTTTGCAGGAAGGAACCTGAAGCAAAGTGCTCAGTACAACTGGAATGTCCGGAGGACATAGTTCTTCATAAACAAACCACAGACCAAGTGTCTTCTTTGGAAACCCTGCTGTCTTTCTGCTGAACTTAGAGACTTCAGTATAAAGAGGGATTTAGATCCATTCAGTGGGGCAGTTCACAGTGTGCAGCAAATTTCTCCCTTGTTTGCTGCAGTGAAAGCTGAMTGTCCTCCTGCTGAAAAGAGAGCTGAGGAGTCCTTTGGCTCTGCACAGCTGCATGGGAATAACTCTGAAGATAAAATAACATGTCAGTCTGCATAAACTCCTCTGCACGTGCAGGTAGAAAATAAACAAGGCTTTTAGTCTGTCAGGGTGTGCCGATCCTGGTATTTCCACTGCTGTCAGTGAATTGCCTGTGGAAAGCCCTGAAAGCCTTAAACAATCTCTGCACTTCTTTCAGGGGCTCCTTGGAGTTTGCCAGGTTAGATTCTTGGTCTCACTAACATTCCTGAACTCGTGCAGCATTTCACTAAAGYAGCTTGGGGACACAGCAGTGCCAGGCTTTCCAGCACTCAGGTTTGCTGTCTGAAAAGGTCTCTGCTTCTTCAAACAACTTCTGCCTCCCCCCCGCTGCTTTCTTAAATAYAAGAACACTTTGAGCTCACATGTCATAAATCTGCACAGGACTGATCTAACCCCTCCATGTTCTGTGATCCTGCAGWGCATTCTGAGAATGGCCCCAGCCTATTTCAGGAAACTGCAAAGGAAACAAGGAGATAAGATATTTCTCCTCCATGTGCAAACAGTCCTGGTTGGCCATGGCAGCACTCTGCACAGGCTGCCAGAAGCAAGGAGACTTCCCTTGGTTTGTTGCTTATCTGTAAAATGAGTCTACRGGGGGAAATGTGATAGTCCCAAGAGGAAAGAAGTGGGGTAGGATTAATTTAGTTTAATTTTAGACAGACTAAAATGAGGTGTTGAGTCTTTCCTGCTGCCTTGATTGTCAATGGATAGAGACAGGAGCCACCAAAGTGTAATTCAGCCCACAAGTTGCAGACAGATATTTTAGGATGGGCTGAGTTGTTCTGGAGGTGTCTGTTTTTGGCATTTGACTGGAGGGGATGTTAATTGGTGTGAATTGCCTGTATTTTAGGAGCTGAAGGTTAGGCAAGGTGTGACTCCGAGCTCTTGGGATCTAGTACAGCTTCTCATGGGCGGGACAGAGGGAGGAACACCATGAACAGTTTTCCAGGGTGAAGTTGTTTGAGCAGCAGGAGCCACTGCAGGGTTTGCTGTGCATTTCTGAGGCAGTGTGAATGCAAGGGGAACGCAGCACAGATGGAAATAGAGCTGCACTAGCAGACATCACCATGCCATGCTTGCTGATACTTTGTGCATTATTATATTGCCAAAAATACACTTTTGTGGGGACAGGAAATCACCAAGGGTGTTATCTTAGCTGTTCTTATCTCCTTAGATAGCGTTATCCAGATCCTGGTGTGACAGCCACTAGAAGGGGGTCTGGACACGACCTTTGTTCTGTGTGCCTTTCCTCACACCAGCCTTGGGAGGCAAAAAACAAAAGTGTCTGAGGGCTAAATAACTCACCCAAGGGCAGACAGGATGCTTGTGCCAGAATCTCAATCTCCAGCTATTCTGACTGCGATAGGAAAACATGAGTAGGTCATCTGATACCAAGAAAACTGCAGGGATAAAGCRGAGATTAGGTAAAGTTCACTTCTTCCATAGCCATTGAAAGGTTTTGGCCACGTATGGACACAATGTTCTRTTTCAAGCATGATCTAAGAGTTTTCATTGCTACAGTATGATTAATTAAAGAAAATATTTGCCTTGCCTATTAGCTGGGTGTAGAAGAAAGGCTGGAAAATGCAAACTCTTCAGAATGTCTTTTACTGTACACAGCAGTGCTGTTACTGAGTTGTGATTGACATTCTGTAGATGCTCCAAAGATAATCTGGCCTCTCAGCGTMGCAGGATTAGTATTCATTTTTTATGGTTTTATATGGAAGATTTGGGCCTAGCATTAAATCTGTTCAATTAACAGATGTCCTTTCAGAAAGAAAACAATGTGTTGTTTTTAAAGAAGATGGGGGCATGGTGAAATACCCTGGGATAATAGGGGACTTCAAGAGCTAGAATGCAGCCTGGAGAAGAACACTACAGCTTAGGTGACACAGCAGCAAGGATCTGTAGCTCTGGGGTCATTTGGGATTTTCTGGTCCTCTTCYGCCTCACATTAATATTTACTCCTAAACTGAATGTGAATGTGTTGTCTATCAATAAAGCCAAGAGAGAAAAGGATAGGCTGGGAAATGCCAGGAAACTCTGATTCTCTCTGGCTTCTATTGTTTCTTTAACTACTAAATATTTGCCATTCACGGAGCTGGCRGGGAGAAGAGAGTGACTGAATGCTTCGAAAGGAAAATTTTAAAGCTTAAACTCTCAGGGAAATCATCTCCTGTGTTTCAAAATTAGGATATGTTTGATGGTGCAGTGCTATGTAAAGACTCCATTATGGTGCTAACAGGTGAGCAGGAGTTTCTGTAAAATGCAGCAGTGAGGCCAGGTCAGATGGGGACATGTGCTGATTTCTGACTGGATCCAAGTGCAGTGTATCTGTGGGCTCATGTTGCCATTAAACCGAGCTGGAAGAGAGACTATGAAGAAGGAGAAGGAGTGCAGAGCAATTATGTACACATGRTATTTTCTTTATGGCGCCCATCAGGACGGGGCTAATTTTAGAAGATGGTGTAGAATTCTATGTCTGCATTCATTGAGTTAGAGAAACATTCAGTCTTGCTGAGGTCAGCAGAAGTTTGTGTGTTTGAGAAGGAGGTGCCTGGCTTGATGACTTCAATCGAGCGCCAAAGGTTTGAAACTCTTACAGCAGCAACACTGGAAAATAGGCTARTTGTTTAAAAGAAAAACCCTTAGTTTGGAAGAAACTGCTTAAATCACATAGAGGAGAAAGATTCCAAGCTTGAACTAATTTTATTTCTCCCTAATTATGACCTCTATAAGGGAAAAAAATTGTCAGGWTGTTGGCAGAGCTTGCAGCGTTGGCACTTTGTTCACTCAGTGCCACTGGAACTAATATGAATGGGAAAAAACTGCTCCCTGTGCTGAATTGCAATGGCTCGTTAGCAGGTGRTTTTTCTGCTTTACCAGCAGATCTACCAGGGAGTCTTCCATTAATCCAGCCAGTGTCATTATTACCTCACTCTTGTAAAAATCAGAAAATTTAGTTTTGCTTACCACCACAAACTAGGAATGTGAATTGTAAAGAATCTTCAGTGAAATTTGTCCTCTTAAGATGACTTAAAGCATTTTTATTGTTTCTCCAGATGTACAGGGGCTTCCAGATAATGCCACACGTGCAGTACATCTACACAGAAGCGTCTGAGAGTCTTTGTGGAGTCAAGCTGGAGGTCAACAAGTACCAATATCTGATTACAGGTAAAGGACCCTGTACTTCTCCATAAGCAAAACCTCTTCTGTTCTGTACATCCACCTGCTGAGGACATGGGCAGTGGTGCAGACAGCTTTGTAGATGMTTTTCTACATGAAAATCTACATGTAGATGATTTTCAGTGTTAGGATGGCCAGCAATATTCTGGAGTTCACTACTCCACAATGCTGAGTCCTTTCACTCCCTAGATCCCCCCTCTCTTTCCTAAAGTGGATCTGCTGCCCAGGCATGCTGTGACTGTTGTATGACAGTGCACAGCTCCTGATTTATCCCTGAGCTGGTGTGTCTGTCACAGGGAGCTGGTGCTGCTGGGCTGTGTCAGAAATGGGAGTTCATTTTAGGAAGGAGCTGCAGAAATGCMGGCTGCTGGGATGAGGGATGCAAGGGGATGGACATGTGGCAGTTGCCAAGTCCTGTTTCTAATGAAAAAAAAAAAAAAAGCTGGCTCATAATTTTACAGTATATGTCTATTTGTTCCAATAAAAGAAGGAAAGAGAGTAGGAAGGCAATTTTCCCCATGGCTAAAACACACACCAGTTTTTAGCTGAATGCTCCCTTCCCCCAGAAATGTGAAGTGTAAATAAAAAAAAAGTCGTTTTGTCTTTCTGGCTCAAAATGAAGTCACAATTTTTCATTATAACAGAAAAATGTATTAAAAATGTCCTGTTTCTAATGAAGGTGTCAGTTCATTTATTCTGTTGTTAGGAGGAGTTTGACAGCATTTCTAACCTGCACGTTGCCAGTGGTGCTTACAGCYGGCACAGTGCTCCTGCCTTTCACAAGTGCTGTTATCTCACTGCCACRGATTCCTGAACCAGTTCATAAAAACAAAGCACTTGCTGGGCAGCAGCTGCAGCCAAACATATTGAGAGCATTAGCAATCTGAGGAAAGGAGAGAAGTGCTAACTTGTGACCGTGTGTCTGTTTTCCAGGCCGGGTGTACGAGGGGAAGGTTTACACTGGGCTGTGTAATTGGTACGAGAAATGGGACCGTCTGACGCTGTCCCAGCGCAAAGGACTGAACCATCGCTACCACCTGGGCTGTGGCTGCAAGGTTTGTGTGCCTCCAACGTGGAATTCACACCTTCAAACCCAAGAACCCTTTGCCCCTGGCTGGTAATGCTCAGTCATGCTGGAGAACAACCAGGAAGAGAAATGGAGGACAATTTTTACAGAGACGTAGTACAGCTCATTTTTAGTGTTGAGACCAGAGAAGGGACAGTCAAATAAAAATGCAGAGTSTCTGCCTTTAATAGCGTGTTGGAGTTAATTGAGATTGGGGAAGGCTTTCAGAATCCATGCAGAATCATTTGCAGGTGAATGAAATCAGGTACCAAGGGCTTGGCAAGATATGCCCACCTTTTTTCCTGTGTAAACATTTTGAGTACTTAAAACCTCACAGYCTGGCACTGGAACTAAGACTTTTGCACATGGCCTCAGGCCTGCAAAAACATAGACATAAGCTCAACTTTTCTGCACCTGAAAAGCCCTTTTGAGTGYGGAATTAGCTGTGTGTGTGAAGCTAAGCACATGCTTATGTGCTTACAGAACTGAGGCTGAATTTTGGATTAGTAAGCAAGGTTTGAGGGAGTGGAATTTCGAATCACTTGACTCTGTTCAAAAGACATTTTATATAATGTTGTTTTTCCATGTGGCCKTAGCTGATTTCTCTTTCCAATTGCAGATTAGGCCCTGCTACTATTTGCCCTGCTTTGCCACCTCCAAGAACGAGTGCATTTGGACAGACATGCTCTCCAACTTYGGCCACTCAGGGTACCAAGCCAAGCACTACGCCTGCATCCAGAGGGTGGAAGGTTACTGCAGCTGGTACAGAGGATGGGCACCTCCAGACAAAACCATCATCAATGCCACAGATCCCTGAGCAGCTGGCCCTTTCCTCACCTCCCTTCTCCTTACTTGTGGCTGATCTTCCTTTGGACACTAACTCTTACCAGATCATGATGATGACAATGAAATTAGTGCCTATTTTCATGCAAATTCTAGCACTTCGAACACTTAAAAAAGGAAAAAAAAAAAAAAAAAAAAAAGGAAAGGAGAGAAAAAAGTCTGTCCTACCTTACTGAATTTGTAATTACCTTTTCCATTTTTTGATACCACTCATTTGATCAGACAACATTTTGGAGCTTACTTTTGCACACCAGAGGGAAAAATGGGAGGGGGAAAAAAWAGATAGAGCTCTTGCTCTCTTACACGTATCATTAGCTGTAGCAATATAATCTCTATTTTTTTAGGAAAACAAAAATCTAAAAACTATGCCAATTAGGCACTGTATTCTTCTATGTGCTGGCTTCCTATCACCCTTCCTCATGCACTAAGTGCTGAAAATACATAGACAAATCTATTTCAAGGGAAACAGATTTCATTGATCAGATTAATCAGGCAAATGAAGCAAAATGGAAAGAAACCCAGCCTACACTCTGGACAAAATGGCATCTGARAGAAATCTTCCTCTATTAGAAAGATTGCAATGTGATTGATTGCAGCAGTGGGAGACTTTACCTGGTGTGTCTGAGCACATCCTCTGCTAAAAGCATTGCTGACTGACTGCTCTTGCTAAGTCAGTCACAGTGTGAATGCACATTTGAAGTTCTGGCTTTCCCCAGAATAAAAAGAGAGAGTATATAGTATTTTTGTTGTTGTTTCAAAAACAAAAGGCCTATCCCCTGTTTTCAGGGAGGTAAATGCAACTACAGCAGAGCAGATGAAGGGTTGTGGCTTCCTGTTTTGAGCAGCATTGGCCCCTGAATTTTTTGCAGCTTAGCTTCAACAGCAAAACCAGCGTGAGAACACCTTAAACCAAACAGATGCAAAAATAACAACTGTAAATCAATCAGGTGCAAGAGGGAAAGGGGAGACTTGCTAGAACTCTTACTATTAAAAAAATATATTGCCAAAATAGTGTTTTGCTGAAGTAAGATGTATATACAYGTAATGACATAAGCTATTTTTGACAGGACGTGGATTTTTTTGGTGTTATAAACAAAAGAATGGTTTGATTGTGTTTTGAAGACAGAAATATTGACATTCCGAGTCGGTGAGTTGCTTTGAAGCYATGGAAGCTCCAGTGTATCTGCAGTATTGCAATGGTCAGTGTTTCCTCTGTAACTCCACGTTCCTCCCCTGCCCCTACAATAGCTGTGTTTGTTTGTACAGTGAAAGGAAATGTGTGTGGGCTGGGCAAGGAAAGTGTCTCCTAACAAGTGTTGTCTGGGATCATCAAGTTTTCAGCTGCCCAGAGGATTCTCCTGTGTCAAGTGCTGTGTTTCGTAGCCCTATGCATGTGCTCATCCCATGTCCTGCACTCCTGTGGGAGGAGAAGCCTTACTGTTTGTGCTTTGCTGTTGACTGGAGAAGTTTTTTTTTTTTTTCATTCTATTTTGGTTTTTTTTTATTATTAAGAAAACTATAATATAATTTTTCTTATCAAATAAAAGTATTTTAAGTTGTAATGATGGTGGAGAAGGGGTGTTGACAAAATGGGTGACYGAGTTTTGGATGGGGAGGGCTTGGGCAGGGAGAAGATTGTGTTTAACTTCATTTTTGTATTATTATGATTATTTATCTTAAGTTTCCATATATCTTCTGTTCATTCCACTTCGAAAGCAGAGCTGCCACCAMCAGGAAAAAGTTTTTGCAGTGACTTCAGCTTGGGGCAATACAGCATTTTACTGTCAGTGGCCTCAGTTACTGGAGAATTGTTTGAAACCTCTTTGCCAAATGGAAAAGAAAGGGTGCCTGAGATGGGCCCTGATGTGTTTTGTGTCCCTTGCATGCCACCAGAGCTCTGCCAGATGTGCATCCTTTGAAATGCCCCATTTGCTGAGTGACTTGTTGCAGCAAAAAGCTTCATTTAGCCTGAACTTTAAAGGGCATTGGCAGAGTCGATGGCAGAGCTGCCTAGGGCTGCTGCTGGTGGTGTATTTTTTTCCCCAGCAGCTCTGAGTGGCGATGTTGCACAAAATACACTGAAAGTCTATTGGATTTTCCTGTGATTCAGACTTTGAACACTCCTCAGAAGTCCTCTTCCCTGTGACTGCCCTGAATTGTGGGCTGGAGATGAGAGGGACAGTAGAGTGTCACAGGATCAGGTGRTGGTTCAGAATGTTGTTCCTTTTGGTAAAATCCAGGTTTGGGCTTTGTGCCCAGTGGAACAATCTCTGTCTGAGTTGTGCTGACACAGCCTGTGCCAGTCCCTGAGGGCAGAATGGAGCCCCCCTCACTCTGCACTCTTTGGAGAGGGCATTGCTGGAGATGGCCCTCCCCAGCTCCAGTGACATGGCAAAGCCAGCGTCCCTTGGAGCTGCAGCCACTCCTCATGGCTTGGGAAGGCTGAATGAAAATGCCCCTCCATGCAGTAAAGGGTTGGTTTGAATTTGCAGTAAACTGCAGCTCTGCTTATTTTACCTGTCACTGATTCATTTTGCTAGCTGAGACATCACAGTATTGCACTCAATTATTGTGAAAATATTTGCATTCTAATACTATGAGGACTTGTGTCCCTAAGTAGGATATAATGTAGCTATGTGCTTTGTAAACAACAAAACAGCAGATGCATTACCAGAAAATGAAGCATATTCCCATTTTGTTTTGCAGATGGTAAAATATTTCTGAGGTGCAGACAGCTAGACTGGCAGGGCTGGAGGCAAATCTTGGTGGCAAATCTTTGCCCTTGCTGTGTAAAGAAACAGTTGTTAAGGCTTTTCAAAATGTGGAGCCAAAAGGAGGGGGAAAAATCCAGTGAAAATACATTTCTTTTGGGAAGCTTCTTTGTTTTGTTTCTGTGCATGCTATCAGGGACATGCATTTCTTGGGCTAAGCCTCAGCCTGTGCTTGCATTAAGGACCTGCCTGAAGGCATCCCTCGAGTGGAA
>NW_026624227.1:76341-81981 GCF_030028575.1 Malurus melanocephalus
CTAAGTCACTCGTGGACACGGCTGTGAATGTGCCCATGGCCAGAGCTGCTCCTGATGGCAGCAGGCAGTGAGATGTGTGGAACATCAGAATGGAGATGAGGGATGAATGAGCCTCATGGAGCATTCATTCAGTGCCTGGCAGCAGCACAAACATCTCCTGATTTCACCCAGAACCTGAGCTCAGAGAGCTGTCAGTTCTCAGCTCTTGTGAGCAGGACCTTTGGGTGTGTTCAGGGTTACACACACTCCCTGCTTTAGATACACCAACATTATTAAAAGCACTTTTTAAAGTGCACAGCTAATTTCTAGACTGAAACCGTTCAGTTTCTGATTTATGCATATTTTTTCCTTACTTGCGGGAGAGTGTTTTCCCCTTTAAAATATTACAAAAATATGTATAGACAGTTTGGGAAATATTTGATTCTATTTTCCTTTTCCAGAGTGGAGGGGGTAGAGAGCAGGAGCAGATCTGTGCATATTGAATAAAGTCCTCTTGTGGGAGGCTTTCCCCTCCCCTTATGGGACAAAAATGCCATTTTTAGGTCCGAAATTCCCATGTTTTGAAGAGTTACACCTTTAGTCCCTTTAGGTTGGACTGTTCCAAAACCAGAATCTATCATTGTATCCCATTCAAATTTGTCAGAGTGGAATGCTACCTCACAGTGACAGGASACACACTGCTGCAGTTTTTACAGTAAACTGTTGGAAGAAAAGGGCTCCACGAGAACAAAATTCCATCCTGCAGCTGCCTCTGAAAGTACTGCTCACTTACACTGCCCTTTACAGAACAAAATTTAGGGAACCGCCACAAGTTTTTGTCTTTTTTAGAATTAAGTGACTTTTGGGGCCACCAGTCTTGAGAAAAAGCATAAAAACCCACTGAACATTTGCTGCTGTTTTGCTTGTACTGGCTTCTCCTTCTCTCTGCTACTGTCCTTCCTTCATCGAGCCCCTCTGCTGTTCCTGATAGTCATGGAAATGTGGGGAGAGAACCAAACCCATGTGAAAAATCTTGTCCAGAAGGAATGTATTTGTTGCTAAATTTTCTAGCACTGTTTACAGTTTTCCTCCATGTTATTTATAAATTTTATATTCAGTGAATGTATATTGTCTTTTAAGGTAATGTTGCATAATGTTCACTTTTTATAGTGTCCTTTTATTCTAAACAGTAAAGTGGTTTTATTTCTATCACAGACATTCTGTCTCTGCTTCACTTACATTCGTTTCTGTCAACTTCAAGTGTACACAAATGGATTTGCAACTGGATTTATTCATTTCCTTCCCTTTCCTGATAGCATTTATTGGTCCCAAAGCAGATATTCCACCTCTGGCAATGCTTCACTTTGCCAAAGATCCCTCCAGGAACCATCTCCTCTTTTTAAGAGGTTGATCYCTCTAAGAATTGCTGCTGTGGTCATAAGCCCAGGAGAGGTGAAAAATCCCTTTTGAAGTTAATGAGTCCCAGTTGTTAATTGGCCATAGGAGGTCAGTACAGAGCAATCATTAGGGCTGCCTGTAGCMCAGTAGGGCCTTGGAACAACACTTGCCAAATTGCTTTTATTTCCAGAAAACTCATTATTGTGGGGAGCTCTGAAAGGTATGTGCCCGTGGCAAAGGGAGATTGATCTTCTCTGCTGTGAAATGTCACAATCCTGTGTCCTCTCTTTTGGCCTACTGCTTGAGGCTGATTAAAAATGCTCTGTTCTCGTGAGAAAAAAGCTTCAGAAAAAGCATTTTYAGTTAAATGCTCACAAAGATGGACCTACTGTTAGAAAATTCCCATATCTCACTTTTACTCTTGGAAAAACCTGCATTCTTTACACAGATGAAAGAATGAAGCAGATCTTTGAATCTGTCCTCTGTTTAATCCAAAGGCTTAGAAAGTAAACTCTGGAAAATTTTGGATATAGAAGGATGAGGGTCTCTTATATGAGAACTGAAGTATTTAAAGTGTATCCCATTGCAGAGAGATAAAACCACAACACTCATTATAAACATTCCATACCTACAGTTTAMAAGTTCCTATACCCTTTAGGAAGTAATTAATAGCATCTCCAAGTAAGTGTTTAGTTTTAAAGATGGAAAATAAGTGAAATTAAGATCAACGCTGGACCAAATTACTGTGCTGATACCAAATGCATCTACACCTGAGGAACCAAGAATCAATTTCCAGACAAGAAAATATTGCTGAAAGTGCTAGCTAACCTGCTTGAAACAATAATCCTTATCAARTCCTCCAAAAATAGCACACTTAAAATGGTGGCCAAAGTCATATCTGTCCAGAAACATTACATATGCCAGAAAAGTTTCATAAATCATTAGGAATTAGATGCAACAGGTATCATCAACTAATTAATTTTATMAATGTGCAACAAAATGTCACAGTGTTTGAGAACCATGCATTTCTTTATGCCTTAAATGATCATACAGCTCCATAGCTTACCTGCAGKGCTTCCAGTGAATGTGGAGGTGCTGAGGTGTGCTCAGCACAGGGGCAGAGCAGAGGATTGGAACAGAGAGGTGAAGGACTGCCATTTCCAGGTATTTGGGTCTCTAGCAAGCAGTGGGATTTTTCACAAGATATAGCAGATACCTTGACCCTGTTAGGTGTTGTGCTTGGCTCACAGACAGAGCGGTTTGGATATTTTTTGCCATCTCAGCAGCCCTGAGCTCAGGCTGGCACTGCTGCCCAGGCTCAGTCAGGCTGGAAATGAGCTCAGGGGTCACGCAGCAGCTCGTGGTTCATGAGGGTTTCACCAAAGCCTCATGGAGGAGAAACACTAATTCATGGATGGAAATTGGGACCAAAATTCACACAGGACCAGTCTTCCTTTGAACACAGGGAAAACAAGAGCCACGACCAGCTCTAAACAAAGCCCCTCTTTCCGTGCTCCTCGGGACTAAAGGCACCTCACAGATTTCTTTGGAAGGTGCCCCAAGAGTTTGGTGCAGTGCCCAGCAGCACACAGGGCACTGAGTGTTGAGCTGTTGACAGAAACACAGACCCCAGAGCACCGTGCAAAGAAAACATGAGGAGCTGAAACAAACCCTTTCAAGAACTCTGAGTTACTGTGAACACCTTCAGGCTGAGCAGTGTTTCATGGATGGGGAGCACGGGACAGACCAAGCAAACTGAAATTGTGCGAAATTGTGTGAAATTGTGTGAAATTGTGAATTGTGTGAAATTCAAGTACTCTGAGTACCTTCAGGCTGAGCAGTGTTTCATGGATGGGGAGCACGGGACAGACCAAGCAAACTGAAAATGTGAAACAAACAGCTCCTCAGACCGTGTCCCAAATTGTCAACAGATTTTAAACAATCCCAGGAGTGGGGAAAATCCTCTTTATCTGAACAGTGATCCTTTGCTCTAAGGGATGAGCTTTTTGCTGACCACGTTTTACAATG
This sequence comes from Malurus melanocephalus, assembly GCF_030028575.1. NCBI lineage: Eukaryota > Metazoa > Chordata > Aves > Passeriformes > Maluridae > Malurus > Malurus melanocephalus. The sequence goes on from NW_026624227.1 coordinate 79,747, forward strand.
GAGCTCTGCTTTMGTTTTGAGCCTTTGACCCTCTTTGTACATTTTTTCAGGGTCCTTACATGACCTAGGGAAGGGCTGGCCAAAAAGGAAAGAGTTCCCAAGCAGTGCCTTTTGCATAGCACCTTTTAGCCAGCATTTCTCTATAAGTGAAATTTAAACTCTTCACAGCATTCCCACCCCATTTCTTGTGCCCCATCCACACTGGCCCCAKTTACTGAAGAAAGCAAAGTTACTCACCATCTGCTTATGGCTTGGGAAGAACGTTTGCTCCACGAGGGGAAACTTCTCAGGACCCAGCGAGTTGAAGATTTTAATGAGCTGAGAGAACTTGGGGTGAGGGAAGGGGAACRAAAAACAGAGATGTGGATGTCAGTGACTCATTGTGAACAGGGAAATGCTTGCAAAATGTTCTGATAGTGCATTRTCTACCCTCCCTATCCAATCCACCATTTATCACCTGGAGAAAATATCAAAATTGCAGGAGAACAACTTGATAACCACAACAGAAAAACTTTCTGAAGCAGGACTGATTTACCAAAGGGAGTTAAAGGTGAYGTATATCCCTGAAACCTTCCAGATGTCAGGAGAAGCTCAGAGTTTTCAAGTCAGGGTTTGTTTAACCCTCCTGCCCACCCTCAGAAGAGACACAGCCCTGTTCCCACAGACAGTCTGAACGGGCAGGGCTGCTGGTGAAGTGGAAGATTGGAAACCACAAAAGAGAATGTTTGGGATTGGTTCCTGCTGAGCTGATAGCCAGGACTGAGCTCCCAATAGAATCCTATTCACAGAGTAGTTTATAAACTGAATTCAGTTTCCAGGACCCCCAAGAATTTGGTAAAACCAAGTTTATTAGTAAAGGCCTCCAGCCTGGCCCAAGTGAGGACAGATTTTAAATCTTTCACATGAGTTTCTCACGTTCCYCATCAAACCTAGGGGTGCATTAATCTTCAGGGAGATCCCTATGTCACCTGAGGGAAGTACCAGAGATTAAGGAAAGGAAACAGACATTTAGGGAAGCAGGGAGAGAAAGCTCCCTTTCTCCCCAGCAGCATTAACTGTTTAATCTTGCATGTTCTGAGCATTTCTGGACAAGAGCTGGAGCTGTGAAGGCACCAAATCCCCAAGGTTCTATTGCAGACAGAGCTGCTGAGGATGTTTCTGCTGAGCCCTGTTCCTGTTAGGGCTCCTCTCTGATCACTGGGCTCATCCAAGCAAAAGCTTTGCTGTGTAAGAAGTTGAAACTTCATTTGCTGGTGGAGAAGAAATACCCTTTGAGAGTTAAAGCTTGGCACGCAGCCACTGTGCAAAAAAAAAAAATGGGCTGCAAAGTGTTTGCCAGAGCCAGGCCCCATGCTGAAGGGCAGCTGCAGCAGATTTGCAGACAAAGGCAAAGAATCTGTTCCTAATCTCGTAATCCAAAACATGGCATGGGAGGAAAATCCAGGAAACATCAAGAGGTGGCGTATTCCATCACTGACAGCATCACCACCCTGAATGCATCAGCAGATAAGAGGAAAAACTCCYCATGCAGAATAATTATTGTTGGCAAGGAAGGTATTGATGCTGTGGAAGGAGGACAGCTCGCTGCTCTTAACTACTCACACTAACCCTGCACATTCTGGAAAAGAAAAATAAAACCCTGTTTTGACTAGCAAGGTTAGCAAACAAGGCTTAAAAGTTAAACACAATGAGGCAGAGATGGGGAGAGAAGGGAAAACACTGTGGCTGAGAGCAGCCCTGCCCCTTAAAATTTAAACAAATGAGGCAGAGATGGGGAGAGAAGGRAAAACACAGCCCTGCCSCTCGCTGGGTGTGCACACAGCCCTGGTGAGCACAGACACGGTGATGCTGAGGCCATGGACATTCATCCTGGGAAAACAGCTCAAACAAATAACTGGGACAACTGTGCAGCTGATGGACAATGTCTGACCCCTTCCTTGGGCTGCCTTTTGGAGCACACAGCTCCTGGAATAGCCWGGGTTTCAGAGGAGAATTCACACARCTGGGAGCACYGTCACTGGGCTGAGCCTACAAAAAGGTCTGACTTTGGTACGGCCCCTCACGGGACAATTCTGTCTCATTTTCTCTTTATTTACCGTTGTTAGGGACAGATAYTGATGGACAGAATCCCATTTCCCTGGTGCAGCCTCTGAGACACCTGAGAACAGCTCAGTGACATCTCCCTGTGCAGGTGGGCTGGAACATTGCAGCTCAGGCAGATCCAACCACAGCTCC
>NW_026624227.1:82627-83836 GCF_030028575.1 Malurus melanocephalus
TCCAGTGAGATTGTGGTTCCTGTGGTTTCAGTGAGATTGTGGCTCCAGTGGTTTCAATGAGATTGTGGTTCCAGTGAGATTGTGGTTCCAGTGGTTCAGTGAGATTGTGGTTCCTGTGGTTTCAGTGGTTCAGTTTGCACACAGAGCACAGATAAACATGGCACAAAGTAATGTGGCACAGCCTGGTTCAGGTACCTGGAGCACACAGGAAGGGAAATGCCCTGGCCTGGTTGGAGATCAGAGCTWCACCATGGGAGTCTTTACAGAGAAATAAAAAGATCCATTGAGAGGGCTCCAGGGCTTTTTCACATTTTGGAAGTGCCCAGATCATCAGGATCTGTATCCCTTCACAGTCAGTCACAGTTTGGCTGAAAGTCCCCGAACTCAGGAGATTCCTGTCACAAAAACTTCACATTTCCTGCTCCTCACAGATGCAAAATCTGCTTTGCAATTACAGACATYAACTGCATGGAGCATCAGTACTGCTCTGAGCATTCTTCCCACTGTATTTAGGATTGTAGCTCAGAATTCTAACAAAAAAACTTAATATTAGAGGTTGAAGCTTTGTGCTTAGTGAGCTTGTAGCATTATTTCCCAATAATTCCGGGATCATCTTAAGACTGAGATTTCTTAGGTGTTTCTCTCAGGGTTTGACACCCCCTGAATACTCTTTATTTTTCTCTCTGAAGCATTGATTTCAAACTGTGCTTGTGTTCAATGCAAATTTTAATCTTTGAAGAAGATTGTGTTTTGCAGAACTGGAAACCTGGCAAATGTCACTGAAAAATGGAGCTGCATGTTTGAGTAAACTCAACTCCAAATTCAGCTGATTGTAATTAGAGTTGCTGAGAATAAAACATGATWGCAAATTGCCAAGGAAAAACAGTCTCAATTTCATGTCCTTCCACAGAATCATAAACATTTCTATGAAATGGAACCATTTTAGGAGAAAATAAAAAAAAATGAGAGTGAAAAGCACATTTCCCAGGGGTATTTAATTTCATTTCTTCATGCATCTCCACTGTTTTCTCGTTCYAGAAAGTTTCCAGTAATCTCTGTCATGCAGATCCCTGTTTTGCAATCAAAGTGGAACGTGCACCGAAGTGTCCCTATCTCTCACTTYCCAGCTATCATAAAAACAAAAATTTCTGCTTCCAGCGGAGCTTTTTGCCCTCAAATGTCCCTCTGCAATCTCTACTGATAAAAATC
>NW_026624227.1:85864-88201 GCF_030028575.1 Malurus melanocephalus
AGCACTGGGATCTGGGATCTGCCATCACTCACCACCCAGGGCTTGCTGCAGAAGTTGTAGATGGAGCAGAGGGAGTTGACTCCGGGCACTCTGCCGTACTGGAGGCCGATGATGAGGCTGCGGAAATCCTCCCCCAGCGCCATGCTGTAGGCGTGCTGCCGGACCAACACCAAATCRGGCTTGAACGACCTGCAGGGCACCAACACAGGCTGGTTCACTTTCAAACTCCTCCAGAAACCTTCTGAACACCCGTTTGTTTCCATCCTCCCCCTTTGTTTTCACTGGCACATGTGCTGCTTGCGTTATAAGGCAGCAAACACAACAGACCCCCCCGGTTGTTAAAAAAAGGAGAATTTGGAAAAAGCTGTGAGTGTGGGAGCACAGAAATGGCCAAACAGACTTTCTGCAGTTTCCATGTCACTCAGGCATGTACAGGAACAAGGCACGAGCAGAGCCAAGGGTCATAAATTCACTGGGGGGATGGATGGGGATTCTCTGTTCTCTCCAAAAGCCTGAACACCCTTGGTGAGCTCATGGCAATGTGCAGCACATGGGGCAGAGAGATTTCTCCTGAGGATGGGACTCCACTCTGAAACAATGCCCAGTGGGTGGGGGATCATGAGGGACCTCAGAAAAATCTCATAAACATCCACACAACACACCAAAACACACCAAAACACATCCACACACTGAAATACATCCACACACATCCACACACTGAAATACATCCATACATATCCACACACCAAAACACATCCACACACCAAAACACTTTCACACACATCCACACACCAAAACACATCCACACACCAAAACACACCAAAACACATCCACACACTGAAATACATCCCCCTTTTGTGGAAGGCTGGCTAAGATGGGAAGGGTCACGTAGACATTTTACAGCTTGGTGAGACGAAGGAATGCAGGTAGAATGTTTTTAAATTCTTAATATTATTTAATATTTTTATATTCTTGTTAATTATTCTGTATTCAGATAGAATAATTGCTGAAATTGTGTGAACCATCCTTCTCAGGCGATGGGAAGGCAGTGCAAGGACATCATGTTTTTAAGCTGCTGGAAACTTCCTACAAGGTATTTGTGTTAGTTAGCCCTGGGAAAAAGTAGAAGTAGATAAGGGAAATTTGGCAAAGGAATCATTAAAGGTGGAGTTGACCTATAGGATGTGGACCTATGAAATACATGTATTACAGAATATGCATGAGCTAATTATGTAAGTTATAAAACTTAGACATTGTTTACAATAAATTGAAGTTTGCTTATAACTCATATTGAGTGATTTGAGTCTTCCCTTCGCTGACACCCTTCAATCACACTCCACACACCCAGCACATCCCCCTTTAATCACACTCCACACACCCAGCACATCCCTGCTCTCATGGCTGTGAGTCAACAAGAAAAGGGCAGCAGAGGTGGTAAAGTAATTAATAAACAATCAGAGCCCCTGGTGCACTGCTGTGACCCACAACATGCATTTCCAGGGTATTATTGAGCAGGAATGCAGCTCTCAGCCCCYGTGCACCCAAGGGAGGCCCTTCCAGCTGAGCCAAAGGGATTTTCTTTCCAACAGCCACATTTCACTTCTTGTCACGCTCTGTCTTCATTCAGAAATATCTGGAAACAGCAGCTGGAAAGAAACTGCTCCCAAAATGGAGCTGAGCAGTTCATTCTGGAAGGAAAGGGCTTTTCCACTGCAACAGGGAGGTACTTTAGCAGAGGTTGCACCAAGGACAATTTCCACGCTGTGTTACAGATTTTCAGAGAAATGAGCTCTGTAACCAGCTCCCATTACCTCACTACCCTCCAACATTTTCCTTGCTAAGAGACTGTAATTTCCATCCTTTGGATGGATGAGCTGGAAATACTTTGGGTTTAGAGCCCCTATTTATATTTCCATCGTTCTGGCAGGGAAATATGAGATGGTGACTCTGGGCCAGATTGTGGCAGCAAACACTCTGCACAAACCTCAGCACGGCTTTGTTGTTTTTTGAAGCTGTTCATTTTGTTTGTTGGACTTTTGTTCTCACCAGCACAGTGAGGAGCACGCTCAGTTTTTGTGATGCAAAGGCCAGGCTTTGGGAATGYTGTGATTCCCTCCCATGGGGTTTTTTTTTAAGCCTGGGCATGTTCTTGGCACCAAAGGTGGTGCTTTCCTCCAGCAGCACAATGAGCACCATGAAGGCAGTGTTAACCCTGTGCAGATATTTCTGGAGCTCCCTGCTGGCAGTGGGATGAGGCACTGCTCACAAACACCCACTGAATACAAATTCTGGAAAGTTTCAGCTCTAGAGCATCTTGCAGTGAGGTGGGGATGCACC
>NW_026624227.1:89056-94108 GCF_030028575.1 Malurus melanocephalus
TATCAGTGTTATCAATCAGTGTTATCGAGTTATCATTTTTATCAGTGTTATCAGTGTTATCAGCCATTGAACTGATAACACTGATAAAAATGATATCCCCTTGAAACCTCTCCAGGTTCTTGCTGCCCTCCCTTATTCAAGCAGATTTCATTCATCTTTCAGATCCTTCCCAGTGATGAGGACAATTTGACAAAGTTCCCTTCCAGAGCCTTTCCTGTCTGTTTGGTCCCGCAGAGAAGAGAAGTGTGTAATTAGGCAATTTGACAGAATCAGTYTGAAGATGGGAGCAGTCTGGTGCAGGATTAATTAATCTCCTTAAAAGTCTGAAATGTTTAAAGTCATTAGTTTCCCAGGTAAAAGAGCTGTCCAGATTTTCAACATCCCCTCATAACTGCTGTAATTAACAGCTGAACTCGTGTGTAGCCCAACAGTCAAGCACAGAACTGCTTTTARTTTAATATAGAACCTGAGATCATGGTTTGGGAGTCTAAATATTGCTGTCAGAGGCAGACACAGCCCAAATCCTCATTTCTACTTAACACTTTTATAATATCCCAAAAGCATGAATGACTGGGTGCAGTGACAGCCTCTTCACACAGCCAAAATATTGACATGAAGGGTAAATGGAGGGCTTTAAGGACTTTTACCTGAATTTATTTTCCAGGTAAAAGAACCACATTTATTACTGGTGCAGTTCAAATCTGAAAGAATGCCTTAACTCCAAGGTGCAGACAGGATCAAGTTATCAGCAGAAAAAGACTTTGGTTTAAACTTTGCTTTACACGTGCAATATGKTATTTCCAATTTAAAGAAAGAAATGGGAGACCTGCTCCAAATGAGAAAATTTAATAGGGTAATAAAGTGATAGATAGCTTATCAGTAAATGTAATGTCAGATTGGGGAGAACAGCCCAGTGGTTGCTAATATTAATATTATGTTAATAATATTAATATAATGTTAATATTAATGATTATTTAGATTATATTATATATTTATATATTATTTATATTATTCTATTTGATTTATATATGAATTAAAGTATTAATATTAATATTAATATTAATATTAATATTAATATTAATATTAATTTAATTTAATTTAATTAATATAATACAGCCTATGCTATATAAATTGCATATCCAGACAAGTATATATTTACCAAATCCACTTCCCACAATGCAAATGTGTCCTTAAACATACAGGGATGAAAACAAAAAAAACCCAAAAAAAACCAAAAAACAAACAAACAAAAAAAAAATCAAAACCTGAGCTAATGCCATTGAAAAACCCACATATTTCATATATAAATATCCACACAAAAATGCTGGCTAGAACATGAACCAGACAATTTTGCAAAATAAATTTTGTCTTCAGTTTCAGTTTAATAGCTCAAGATCTTTCTGCCAGATGGACGAATGGCTTTGGGAGGAAAGGCACAGGAAGGGAAATGAAGATGTGATCAGCCCAGGAAATGTTTTTTGGGAAGGATTCCAGKGAGTGAACACGGGAGCACATTAACACTGCCTGATGGATGCTCCAGGGGACACAACRCTCTGTTTCCCTCAGAAGGAGACATTTGTGGGACAGGAGAAGGCAAATGTGTGTAACAGACACARCTGTAAAGGTTTCTAGCAGAAACTTGTGAAATTTTGCCAAATGGAGCCTTGTGGGTGTTGTAGTGAGAGATGTGGAGAGCTGAAATGGGCTGATGGAGCACAGTCACAGCTCACTGACAGTCACACGTTCTGCTGGGCACTCTTTGGACTGGAAATGACATCTGGAGAAGTTAAACTGAGTTCAGCATGCTCAGAATCAGAGTTTGTCAGCTCTGCTAATGAGCACTTTCAAAAACATCACTGCATTCTACATTGTATGTCCCTATCTCTAACACACAAAAGCGTTAATTGAATGTGTTGACAGTATTAAACTCAAAGATGCTGAACACACCAAAAAGTGCAAATGAATTGTACAAAAATGTTAGAAAAATTAATTTAGACTAGCAATGTGATTTCAGCACACCTTCCCTGGGCAGGCTGCACCCAATGTGATTTCACCCAATGTGATTTTACCCAATGTGATTTCAACACACCATTCCCACAGGAAAGGACATTTTCCTGCTGTGTGGTCTGAATCTGCTTTCATTCAGTTTGAAGCCATTCCCCCATCACTACACTCCCTTGTAAAACTCGACTGTCGCTCCCTTTAGATACCTTCTGTCCCCAAATCCATCCCATTTTCCCTCACCTGACCACCTTGGTGCCGTTCCTCAGCACCTTTTAGGTACCTTCTGTCCCCAAATCCATCCCATTTTACCCTCACCTGACCACCTTGGTGCCATTCCTTTAGGTACCTTCTGACCCCAAATCCATCCCCCATCCCATTTTACCCTCACCTGACCACCTTGGTGCCGTTCCTTTAGGTACATTCTGACCCCAAATCCATCCCCCATCCCATTTTCCCTCACCTGACCACCTTCGTGCCGTTCCTCAGCACCCTTTAGGTACATTCTGTCCCCAAATCCATCCCATTTTTCCCTCACCTGACCACCTTGGTGCCGTTCCTCAGCACCCTTTAGGTACCTTCTGACCCCAAATCCATCCCATTTTTCCCTCACCTGACCACTTTGGTGCCATTCCTTTAGGTACCTTCTGTCCCCAAATCCATCCCATTTTTCCCTCACTTGACCACTTTGGTGCCGTTCTTCAGCACCCTTTAGGTACATTCTGTCCCCAAATCCATCCCATTTTTACCCACCTGACCACCTTGGTGCCATTCCTCAGCACCCTTTAGGTACATTCTGTCCCCAAATCCATCCCATTTTTCCTCACCTGACCACTTTGGTGCCATTCCTCAGCACCTGCATGTCCACGGTGCAGCCGCCCCCCACGTACGAGGCCAAGTTCAGCTCCGAGAACTCTGCCTGGAGAGGGGCAAAAGGACAAAGAGTTACTGGGGAACAGCAGGGACACAAACACACCACACACGCAGAGTTATCTTCATCTGGAATGGGCCTTTCCTTCTTTTTTAATTTTTATTTTCCTCTGAGGTAACTGGAGATCCAATTCTAGCGGGTTTGCCCTGAGAGACTGCAGAAATATTCAGAGCTCCCACACTCCCTGGGTGTAAAAATACCCAGGACTTATTGCTGTAATAAGTACTGAAAGAATTAAGAATGAGCAAGTTGAAAAATGCACACAGGAAAGAATGAGAAGAAGGAGAAGAAGGAGAAGAAGGAGAAGAAGGAGAAGAAGGAGAAGAAGAAGAAGGAGAAGAAGGAGAAGAAGGAGAAGAAGGAGAAGAAGGAGAAGAAGAAGAGGAAGAGGAAGAAGAAGAAGAAGGAGAAGGAGAAGCAGGAGAAGAAGGAGAAGAGGGAGAAGAAGGAGAAGAAGGAGAAGAAGGAGAAGAAAAAGAAGAAGGAGAAGAAGGAGAGGAAGGAGAGGAAGGAGAGGAAGGAGAAGAAGAAGAAGAAGAAGAGGAAGAAGAAGAAGAAGAAGACGAAGAAAAAGAAGAAGAAGAAGAAGAAGGAGGAGAAGGAGAAGGAGAAGAAGTAAGATAATTTGAATTCAAATTCCAAGTTTCTTGGGACACATCCATTCAGAATTATTCCCGAGTTAGCTGTAGTGCCACTGGACAGCAATAAACCCAACACAAAATGTTTAAACCTTTTAAAACCTCATTATGAGCAGGAAGGTGATAAGCAGAGCTCACCTCCTGCAATTTGCTCATTAAGGTTTTTGCTGTTAAAGAGGTGGCAGAGCTGGGTGGATTATAAACAGCKCTGCTCCATCATTAAAACACTTTATATTTTAAAAGAGATGGGACTTAAAAGGTGGGAAAGGTTGGGAGGGGATGTTTCAGCCATCATTTGTCTTGGGCTTCAAACCCTAATTCTGTTCTTTATGAGCAAAGGAATAAACCTTGAGCTACAACATTCTATTTTACCACGCAGGTCCTCCCTTTCCWGCATGAAACAAACATAGGTACAGATCCAAAAATCCTTATATTAAAGTAGTACCTGTGATATAAATATAAATRAACAGGTTACATATTTTGAACAGTTTTTTTTCCACTTTTTTAAAGTCATTTTTTTCAGATTCAGTATGATGAAGGCTGGGCAGCAGTAAAATCATCTTCTAACCAGGAGYCATCTAATGGTGCTGCTATTACTCATGATTTTATTGAGATCCTTGTACTATTTAATAGCCTTCTGCTACTTCTATTAGCTGGAACCAAAAGATACTGCCAAAAACAACTTTTATACATAAAAAATGAGGGGGAAGAAAAAGGAAAAAAAAAAAAAATAAAGAAGTGTGTTTTGTCCTCATGAACTCATGGAAAAAACTTGCCAATGGAAAATGAGTGCACCTGTAAAGGCTCAAAGGCCAGACGACAAATGAAAAAATAATTTCCAACTTTCTTTTTTTAAGATGCACATAATTTTAAAGCAATGCCTGCGGAGTGGTGACCCGATGATGTAATGAGATTTCGTGTCTGTGGCCCTGTGTAAACTTTTTAAAGCAACACCCTTACACCATCTTACATCATCTAACTCCCAATACAATGAAAAGGGGGGAAAAATCCTGCTACCAAGAAATAAATAAATCCTGCTTCAAACACACACACACACTCACAGGAGGGATTGGCTGTGGTTCAGGTGTCTGCCTGGTTTTATTTGTGAGAGATTGCACCATCAGAGACAAAAAAAAATCTGTGCCTCTGAAAGGCACCTGTGTTTAAAAAATTAAAAAAATCTCAGGAGGTGCAGGGAGAGAAAAACCCACTCGGAGAAATATGAAGGTGAGATATAAATAAATAAATTAATAAATAAATTAATAACCCCTTAATAAATAAAGGGTGAGTTCAGGTGCTTTGGGCACCGTCAGTGATTCCCAGTGGGTCAGGRCACACTGTGCACCAGTTTGGGGAGATGAAATGATGTTTTCATTKATGTTTTCCCCTCTCTGTGTCCCCATGAGCCTTGGAAATGTCCCTCTCTGAAATCAGAGTGTGAYTGAGCTGCACCCCCAGATGCATCACCTGCATCCCTCAGAA
>NW_026624227.1:95841-96999 GCF_030028575.1 Malurus melanocephalus
TTTGGGATTGTGGAACAGCAGAAGGCATTGCAGAGATCATTTCTTTGGGATCACAGAGCAGCAGAAGGCATTGCAGAGATCATTTCTTTGGGATCACAGAACAGCAGAAGGCATTGCAGAAATTCGTTTGGGATCACAGAACAGCAGAAGCCATTGCAGAGATCATTTCCTTGGGATTGTGGAACAGCAAAAGGCATTGCAGATCATTTATTTGGGATCACAGAACAGCAGAAGGCCTTGAAGAGATCATTTGTTTGGGATCACAGAACAGCAGAAGGCATTGCAGAAATTTGTTTGGGATCACAGAACAGCAGAAGGCATTGCACAGATCATTTCCTTGGGATTGTGGAACAGCAGAAGACATTGCAGATCATTTCTTTGGGATCACAGAAGAGCAGAAGGCACTGCAGGAGCTGATGATGTTTTATACTCGCTCTGTGACAATGCCAGTGGCTGCAGAAACGTTCAGGGCAAGAGCAAAGCGTGGGTGACAGATGTGACAATCTGTCCTGAGGAATCACTGTGRCAGCAGAAATATCTCATACCTCTGGAGGCTCCGATATGAGACAATGCCCACAGCTATTTTGATGGTAATTTTGTCCAAAATGCCTGTTCAGGTGTTAATATTCAGAGAACTCTCCAGATCACTTGGACTAAACCTTCAGGTCCTCTCAGTTTTCATTAGGATTCTCTGAGTGCTGGAGATCCCTTTGGTGAATGACTTTAGGGTGTCTGCTTCTGCTTCCTGCTATTAAAACAAGGACRATTTTGTCATTTTAAATCATTTTAGCAACAGTAGGAATGCCTGACCTGGGAGCTGTGCCTGTTAGTGATTTAAGGGAAGCACGTGTTCTATTTTCAGCAATTTTCCCAGAATGACAGGAAGTTGTTTTGGAAGGATTTCAAGACATCACATCASCTTTGTCCCTTTCCTAAGGTGATCAGCTCTGCCTCTGTCATTCTGTGCAGACACTGCAAACATTTTCTGKGTCCCACAGATGAGGAATCCCCTCAGGCACTCTGGACCTTAAAGAAGTAATGGACACAGAAAAATTCCTGCCTTAAAAGGTAAGGGAGGGATTTATGTTGGCATTGGGAACAACCATGGCAGCTTTTCCCAATGCCAACCTAAATCCATCCCCTTCCTTTTAAGGCAGG
>NW_026624227.1:97584-99821 GCF_030028575.1 Malurus melanocephalus
AAAAAAAAAAAAAAAAAAAAAAAAAAAAAAAAAAAAGAAAGAAAGAAGATACTATTTATTTAAGAAAACAGTGATTTTTGAGTCATTCTTGCTAGTTCTTGTGTTCCTTTATTCAGGTTTCCAAATGCTTGCATGTGGCAAAGCCATGAGAACTGCTGTTACTGTTCTTAAACTGCTTTCTGGCATTCAGTAGGAAAAAAAAAACCCCAAACCTAAACATATAATGAATAAAAATTATACAGTTGTTTGACAGGAGGCTAATTCTCCTTCCATCACATGTGGATCTGTCAGACCCTCCCTTTTGAATGGACCATTTTAYGTCACACATGAAAATACCTCTTTAGGGTGGGCAGTGCAGTGGGGCTGCAATCCATGATTTCTATCACAATTTTTGGKGACTGCCAAGTATAACCTTTTTTCCTGACAATGCTGCCAATGGAGTTGTAATCTACACCACGAGAATTTTCCAGAAACCAGAACACAGGAGTTCACTGAACAATGATTCCCTGAAAACAAACCCAAAGTGGGAACAAGAATGAGCTGTGCAGGAAGAATGAGTGTCAGAGGACTGAAAGGGATATGGTCCACCTCTGCAACACTGTAAGGTTCTTTTTTAAGGTTCTTCTTTAAGCTCAGCTCAGGCCTAGAGACATTTATTCAAACTTATGCTTTTCGTTTCTAAAAGAACTCTTTTAGTATTTGTGTTTTTAGAGGAAAGAACTGGAGATGCACGCACTGAAGTTCTGAAAGCTTAAAATCACCAGAAAAGTGAAAGCAACAATGTGGATCAAAACCTAAGCAGCTTCTTTTTAGAATAAAATGGAGATGGTATTTTCAGACTCAGCTGYTCCTTAAAGCTTAGGGCTTTACCCACACTGAGTAAAACCTAAACCATTGGGATTTTAAYGAGGTTTGGATCAGTGTTTCAATCAGTTTCAATCATTGTACAGAAGTGGAAAAATACCCAAATAATGAAAATGTGATCCAAACWGCTTCCAAAGGAAGAGAGGCCGTGACTCAGGAGAGCTCTTGGAGTTGTTTCACCCCCCAAAGCTTTGCCCCTCTCTGCTCACAGCAGAGGAAGAAGGCAATGGCACTGCATGCCTGCTTTCAAAAATGATGGACAGCAATAAATCCTGCAGCCCTTCAAGCACATTAATTGATATTGTTTCAGCGTTACACTGAAGATTAGAGGCGGAAATAAAGGCTTCACATTAATTTTGATGAATGACAGGAGAGTGCTGATCCCACCCTGCCAGCCCCCTCCTTATCCTGGTGATGCCTGCAGCAATCCCTGTCTGTTCCTGGGGTAAGGGATGTGAGGAACCAGGACCTGGGGCTGCTCTCAAGTGCTAAAGAACCAGAAAACCTTATTTGAGAGCCCATAAAAGCTGTTTTCATACAAGCTGAACCTTGCAGAAGCAGCTCCTGAGTATCAGGGTGGCATTGAACAGTCTGTTATCTGTGTTATCCTGTTATAAATATATAATATATATAATATATATAATATATATAATATATATAATATATATAATATATATAATATATATATATATCTGTTATACCTGGGTGCTATCCAGCCTCTAACGTGAACTGAATTCACCTCTTGCACAAACACAATGTCTTGAAACATCTGCCTGTTTCTGGAATTCAACTGAAATCACAGATTGCTAAAATGGCTGGCTAAGAAAGAATTAGGATGTAAGCAGAGATGGATATGAAAGAGGAGGAGAAAAAGTTCAAACCAACTGCAGAACATCCTGGAGGAATGGCAAAAGAATTAGCATGGTCAGTAAAAATAAGGCAGTGGCTTTTTCCCAGTGTGGTTTTCAAGAGTATTTAACGTTTGGGTATTTCCTTTCATTGCTTTCTGCCATCCAGACTTCTTTGTTATTTAGCTTTTCGGATCAAAAGTGGTTTTCCTCCTATAAAATCTAAAAAAAAAAAAAGTTCCTAAGGCAAACTGTATTTCTGGCACAGAAAATATTAAGCCATTCAAACAACATTCAGCAGCTTTCTCTGTCCACCCAAACAGCCCCAATGAGTACAAAACAATCCTGGGACTCCTTCGGGATCACATTTCATCCTCTACATCTCTGTTCTCGTGGCTGCTTTTAAGGTGTGTTCCTGCAGATAATGATCATTAACAGCAGTCTCTAATTGACAGCAGCACCCATTCTCTGTCAATTGGGAATTGTTTTTGTCAGACACGGCACCAGCACAGAGCAGGGTCAGAC
>NW_026624227.1:100753-102938 GCF_030028575.1 Malurus melanocephalus
GGTATGATCCTCACTGCTGCTCCTGAGATCGATCCCTTCTCCTCAGCCCTAACCTTTCGTAGAGAGAAATTCCCTTCTCACTGACCTGTTCCACCCGGATATCAAATTCTCCGTTCACCTTCTTCCCCTGGAAATATTTGGCCCTGCAGAAGAAGCAAGAGAGACAAACATGGTTAAATAAGATTTTTGTCAGTTCTGGTTCTGCATTTCCCTTTTTGCTCCAGAATTTTTATATTTTTCTAATTCCTATATTCCTTTAGCTTTCTGTTCTCCAGAAGAAACCTGCCAAGCCGGATGAAAACCACATTGGAAAGTTCCTTCAAGGCTTGTGACTTTTTCATTTAATTTTCAAACCAAAACCCGAATATTCTCCTAATCCTTTCCAGGGAACAACTCTAATGGATGATTCTTTGCTATATCTCATTTAACACTCAATCTTTATTCTGTGAGGGGAGAGCAGCACATGGCACAGCATCAGGAAATTCTGATTTTGGCCAAGGAGCCTTGTCAAGTCCTTGTGAAGGTTGTTCTCATGCTCTGTCACTACAGAACTGCTTTTCACTTCTGTTTCTTTTTAAATTCATATTTGTGTATAATGCCCTTTTATTGATYAGGCAGTGAGGAAACTGCCAATAGAAATTTCCCTGTGAATATTTCCCCCCAGTTCTTCCTCTGACCAAACAAACCTGACAGAACAAAACACAAATTTGTTTTGTCAGYCATCCTCCCCTATAAACTCTCAGAATGCCACGGAGGCTCCAAAGGGCTCTTCTGTTTGGAAATAATGGAAAAGGGTTTACCCGTGCAAGAGCTGTTTCCAGAGAAAAAGTCACTCTGGGTTCCAACTGGCAAAGGCAGGACAGAGTAAAGAAGTAAAGGAAAATGAGTGGAAGCCAGCATTTCTCCCTATTTTATAGTATAAGGGGAAAAAAATAAAAAAGAAAGCTGGCTCATAATTTTATAGTATATGTCTATTTGTTCCAATAAAAGAAGGAAAGAGAGTAGGAAGGCAATTCTCCCCATGGCTAAAGCACACACCAGTTTTTAGCTGAATGCTCCCTTCCCCCAATAATGTGAAGTGTAAATAAAAAAAATAAGTAATTTTGTCTTTCTGGCTCAAAATGAAGTCACAATTTTTCATTATAACAGAAAAAAAAATAAAAACTTTAAAAAAATTAAAAATTAAAAATTAAAAATTAAAAATGGCACATGGACAGAAGAAATGAGGACAGCATGTGAGATGTTGAGCTGGACAGAGCACAGAGCTGTAATGGGATGGGGAGGGAGCAGATGGGGGTGCAGTTCTGTGATCTCAGGGAATTGGAATGTAAATATGTTTTGGCTGAGGAAAAGTGCGGGAACGCTCAGGAGCAATTCCTGGGTGGGATTTACAGCACCAGGAAATCCATTCCAATGTGGCCCCGTGGCCTGGGAGGGAGGAAGGAGCAGAATAAACTAAAAAGGAAGCAGCAGAATAAACTAAAAAGGAAGCAGCAGAATAAACTAAAAAGGAAGCAGCAGAATAAACTAAAAAGGTCTGCCCTGGCTGGAAGGGAGGAAAATTGCCTCGAGCCCCTCTGGTTCTGGGAAAGGAGATATTTTCTTGTGCAAAGGCATCAGACAAACTCCTGTTGTGTTGACATGGTTCCAGGGGCACGAGAAACCCACAGCCTCTTGCTATGAAATAATCTGGAAAGAATAGAAGTTTAATTTGCAGAGATATTCTGTAAACCAGCCCAGTCTGCCTCAATGACAACAATAATTGGGGGAAGCAATGAACAATTCTCTGTAAATGTGGAGTGTGCCTTTAACAGRAGCAGGGAATAATAAAGGATAAATTCACATCCCATCGTCTGCCTGAGCTGAATTCACAGATTTTCAGATGTTCCTACAAGACCTCAGTGGAACTGACACAGCAAATGTTGTAGGGTTCTTTTGGAAATTGGGAAGCCCTTTYTCAGATGGAGCAATCAGCACGATCCCAAATCCCCCAGTGACGTGATTGCTGGAACATTTCCGAGTCATTAAATCCAAATAATATGGCCTGGAGCTGTTTGCAAGGGGTATCATTTTTGTGCAGGATTTTGCTATTTTTTTTTCAGCCTGCTTCAGTTCTCCTGGAATTTGAGGAGCAGAAGTGCTGGCCTAACTTGGACCAGCACTGGGGATGTTCAAGCAGAAGAAA
>NW_026624227.1:104713-106355 GCF_030028575.1 Malurus melanocephalus
CCCTGCTCCTTTTCCTGTATGTTTAACACACCCATTGCACTCTGTCTGAGCTCTGTTTTCTCTGGCAGCTGCTGTGGGGTTGTGGATGTGTTTTTGGGATTCTCCCAAGCCCAGACTGTCCCAGCCCAGCAGAAGGAGCCCCATCCTGCAGGTGTTGGCTCCCAGCTCCCAAATGTGCCAATACTGGCTGGGGAGAGGCCAGGCTGTTCCCTGCTGTTGGTACATTCCCTGCTGCAGGCTGTGTCAAAGCCAGGAGCACAAGGGAGTTTATAGGATTTTCACAGGATTTTCATAGGATTTTCATAGGATTTTCCTCTGGTGCACATCCTGCACATAGCAACTCACCGTGTGCTTCCTTGCAATGTCGAGAGCTGCTGTCTTGGAGAATGGAAATTTGTCCAAATGCTGCCACTTTAACAGAAAGCTGAGTGAGTTCCCCTGTTTTTAACAGAATGTACCTTTCTTTTAGTGCTGCTAATGCAGAAAGCAGCTGATCCTGTGTGGGACTCACTTTATTTCTGTAGTACTTTGCCTTTGAAATAAGCCAGAGCATATTGCATGTCCAGAACAGATTTTATGTGAACACAGGCCATGGATTCCCATGGATGCTCTTCCCTTCAGAGCTCTGAGGGAAATTGAGTGCTGCACTATATCATCAGAGACACAGCAGCTCCTCCAAACCAGACAGGATTGCCATTTTTCACTTTAAAGTGCATTCGGCATGGGCTTGCCTGTTTGGGGTGTTAAAGCATTTCATCAGGCACTTGTGAATGCCTCGTCCTAATCCACAACTGCAGCCCTTTGCTGTGACACACTGATGATGAATTAATGTCTGACCTGGCAATATTGCTACAGTCTCCAATTCTGAGAAAGGGTTTGCATTTAGAGAAAAATCAAATGGCAAATTCCACTGCCTCTCACCCTTCCTGTCTGGGAACCAGTTGGGATTTTTTAATAAACTGTTACAAAAGGAGAAGGAAAAGGTTCCTTGAAAACCAAATACAAAGGTTTCGTAAGCAGAAAGAGCAGAGCAGGCAGAGGTGAAAGGCATTACAAACACAATGCTCCTTCCAAACCCAGAACCATCAGCACAGCAGTGACAATGTGCTGCTGTTCACCTTCCAGAGCCAGGGACAGTTCCTGTGCATGATTTAGAGCAGACAGTCAGAATCCCTGGAAAATCAGCTTTGTCAGCTCAGCTCTCACAGAACAAACTCTGCCTGCTGAGGCTGCTCAGAGCTCCTGAGCTCACCCAACACCCCGGCTGAGCCCAAAATGAGTGGCATTGCTCAGAAATACCTGACCAAAAATCAACAGATGATGGAGCCGCTGCTCTTGAGGGTTCACTGAGTTCCCTGGAGACACAAAATTCATCAAGAAGCACCCCTAGCCCACTGTGTGTTGACTGGTGTGCTCTCTCAGAAAGGATCAGACACTGCTKCCCTTGGGATGGGGAAGTTCCCAGGCGTGGATTTCTGTCCATGCTACAAAAAGCCACGGCAGGCAGGGTTAGGAATGTTCTGCCAGACACCAGCCTGGGCCACAGCTGGAGAGGCGATGTGGAATTATCCGTGCACACCCTGCAGGCTGGGTGTGATTCCTGATCCCTGCCATCCCCTGCGCTGTGCATGGACTCGGGGGA
>NW_026624227.1:108681-109489 GCF_030028575.1 Malurus melanocephalus
TCGTCGATCACCAGCAGGATTTTGGGTTTCTGTACCGCAGCAGGCACAGGGCTGGCCGAGGGCTCCACCAGCCCCACAGCCTGGGTGGTGTGTTTCACAGCGCTGGAGATGGAGCTGAAGATGCTGCTGCCTGCAGATGAGGAGTGCACGGGCTGGGGGGGCTGCAGGTGCCTCCTCTCGGTGGCGGGGGACACCGGGGAGCTGCTGGAGCTGTCGGGGCGCTGCAGGTCCAGCATGTACCCGTTGGGCAGGTTGGCCACAAAGCTGCTGTCAGAGAGACGCCGCCGCAGGAAATTCATGGTGAGAGCTTCCCCAGCAGCAGCAGCAGCAGGGCTGAGCAGGGCTGGCACCAATCCTGGATGTCCCTGTGTCCCCTGGGTGTCTCCTCACAGTCCGGGCTGTCGCCTGAAATCCTGCTGGACAAACTGGCCTGGTCTGCTCAGCGAGTGCCTTTCTCTCCTGTGGGAAGAGAGAATGTATATGTGAGATACATGCAGTGAGACTGAGATAAGAAAACCCTTTTTGGGCCCTTGGAGAGACACCTGAAACAACAAGAGAAAAAAGCACTGCTGGTGCCCAAAGAATAGAGGGCAGCAGAGTTTCCATACTAATTTTCAGTTTGCAGAGAACTTCCCCAAACATCAGCAGCAGAATGCAGCTCTAATGTAGAAATTTTCCAGAGCACACAAAACCACAGCACAAATCCCACTGGCATCAGCAAAGCCACGGGGTATCTTCTGGGGCAGCTGCAGCTGGAGGGGATCAGGAGCAGAATTCCATCAGGACAATAATCCCACAATAATCCCAC
>NW_026624227.1:109971-114042 GCF_030028575.1 Malurus melanocephalus
GGCCTGGGCTGGAGGGGATCTTAGGGATCATCGAGTTCTGCCTGCCCTGCTGTGGGTTTKCAGCACAGGTTGGTCCCTGTGCATTCAATCTCTCAGAGATTGTCAGAGGATGTCTCTGTCAGAAGTGAATCACTCCACAATGCTCAAAGTGCTTCATTAAGCCACTGAAACATATAAATGTGCAATGATTTCATTGTCTTATTGCTGCATTCCTCCTGACATCAAAAAGTCATCCCTGCTTGCCTGGGTGGCTGTTTAAGTGGAAGTCTGGGTTTCACAAAGTTTATTTTGTCTTTTCCTCTTGCAAAGCTGTCAGTGCTTTCTACAAAACATTTTCAGGATTTGCCTTCTCTCCTGAAGACAGTGGGGGTGTGCACATCACTGCCAGACCATTTCCCAGGAGCTGCACCCCGCACAGCAGAGTTAGTCTGCTTCCTCTTTTACCTGTTATTCATAATGGCCAGTGAGGAAAAGATGGAAAAAACAATCAGAAGTGACAAAAGGTTGCTGTTAGTTCATCAGACTTACAAGCAGATTGCAAAGGAAGATGACCAAAGCCATGAACAATAGTGAAAAATTTTCTAGTGAAAAGTAAATCTGAATATTAGGATAATACTTCCTGGCTTTAACATCCCACAAGAACAAATTATGATGTGCTACTTCTTGGAAACAATACATTATTAATATATTATTTCTTCATTTTAGCCTCATTTGGAAGCCCTGTTGGCACCTGATGGCTGTGGAGCTTTCTCAGTGGTAATATCCTTTTGCTAATGAGCTTTTGGAGGCCTTTTGTGGTCTGTCCCTGCTCAATATCAACAGTGGGTTATCAGCAGAGGCAGACCCAGCTCAGTGGAGCAGGCAGGATGTCAAATCCTTGGATGGCACGGATGTCAAACCCTTGGATGCCACGGAGCCATCTCTGTCTGACAGTCTGCASTTTGCTCACAGGCTCCATTTCTTATTTCCCAAGAGCATTGTGGTTCCTACCCCAGGCAATGGTGACATTAATGCTTCCATTAATACTCAATAGTTGCACTCTTGCCAAAGTGGCTCCTCACTTTGAGCAAAGGAGAGCAGGGGACAGCAGCACAAACAGAGGGTTTGTAGCAATAAATGCTCTGCATATGAAGAGCTGAAATTGTAAGAAGGAATAAAGCAGGGCTGGGGAGGCCCTTTTTCCTTTTTCCTGTCCAAATTGGGGTCTGATGCAGTCCATGTTGTCAGACATGCTCCAGGATTCCTGCAGCRACCATCCAAGGGCTGATTTCATGGTGATGAGAGTGGAAGTGGCACCAGACACAGCATTAACAGAGCAGGGATCCCCTCCAGCGGGGCACACGCTGCTTTGGAGAGCACTGATGTGGATAAATGTGAATAATCTGGGTGTGTTTAATATGTAGGATCTGCCAATATGCATTAGGGCTCATCCAGATGAGAGGAGCCCACAGSAGACTGCAGCAAACTGCCCTGAGCTCATGGGCTCCTGTCTCAATTGCCATCACAAACACTTCCCCATTCCTGTGCCATTTTCCTTCTATTCTATTTCAGTTCACCACAATGGACTGGCTGTTCAAAATGCAGGTAAAGTATTTCATTACCATAGAGTGAACTAGATACACTGTGGGAGAAAAACTGGGCTGTGAAACAGGAAGAAACAATTAACTGAGAGATGACAATATACATCAAATAGATAATTATTACAATTTATGCATCAAATAGATAATTATTACAATTATACAGCGATACAGGTAATGGTAGAGGCAGCAGAGCAAAGTGTTCCTATTCCTCTCTGGGACAATCTGCCTTTTTCAGAGCCAAGTGATGCTGAAGCGTGCAGACAAGAGCCACTYTTACTGTGGATATGCATTTCCAAAACAAAAAGATGAGTGAAGAATCCAAACCAAAGCCTACAGACCTCTGAGCAGCAGCTGCAGAGTCACCTTGCTCTGCCAGGTTTATTTACACTCTGCCCMGACAGGGTGTCTGTGCTCTCAGCATCACAAAGGACTGAAAGTTTGAAACTTGGCCATGTGATAACAACTGCATCTCTTTGTCATCACTATGGAGAGGTAGAACTAACTAAAAAACCAAACCAAACTAAAAAACAAACCCCAGAGCATAACTTCTTATCTTCGAGATCCAATGGCTGGCACGGATGACCAGGTGTTAAATAAAGTGTGTTTATTCCCTGCAGTTTTGAGAGAAATCCTGTCAGGGTGACAGTTCACTAAAACAGGATATTACTCTTTATTTCCAGACTACACTCAAACCAGTCTTTGGGGTTTGTGGATTGAAAAGCCAGTTCTTTTCTCTGGTTTTGTTTTTTTGTTTTGTTTTTTTTTTTCTTAAGGACTTTAAGCAAGTCACTAACTACATAAATAAAGCATGAAAAGGCTAAATTGGGTCACTTTTGGGAGAGACTGAGATGTGCAGTGATATAAATACAGATTGCAGAGGTGTTCAATAATAGACAACGTAAGTACAGCAACTGTTTAAAATTAAATCTACCTGAAAATCGTAGTACTTGTTAACATGGGAAGATACACGGGGTTCTCAGCTCAAAGGAATATTGCTCATGTCACCAAAGCCCCATTTCAGAGCTGATTACTGCAAAAACTGCTGTTGATGCCCAGAAGAAGATAACGTGTAAGAAAGTAGTTTAAGAATGATCTTTTATAAATAATCCAGGTTAGACACAAGGACTTCTGTCCTCTTTCTTATCTASCTCAGTGCAAAAACTGTAACCAAACGTGTCCCAGTAATGGGGTTATAAAATCTGCTATCATCACCAAAATATTGAACCACCCTCACSTGTTGTTGGCACAACCTGCACATCCATTCGTGTTTTCCTGAGAGCTGCAGAGCAATCCTGGGTCAATCACTTCATATTGGAACACAAATGTGAAACCACTACAAGAGAGCCCATATTGTGAGCACCAATAAAATACACTGCATGATAACAAATCCAGAGAAGTCCTTCACTATCATCAGCTGAATCACTTGCTCTGGCCTTGCCTCAGTTCCCCATCTTTAGTATCTCATTGCTGAAAGGGGATAATTGCTTTGGATCTCTYCAATTACAGCTAAAGCCCTGAGAGCACTCGTGAAAATCAAATGAATTTGAGGACTGGAATCATTGTGCTTGTCCTCCCACTAGAGCAGCTTGTGTAGCTTCTCCCATCTCCTCCCATCAGGAGTTTGTAATTTCTGATTGAAAAAAACAGCTCCAAGGCTGTTTTGTAAACAGTTCCCAGCTGTCCAAACCAGTTCTGTATTTTACCATGGCCCTGCAGCAAGGGCAGAGCAACAGCTCCCAGAAGGAAACAGCATTTTCTACCAACTTTAGCACGACCCTGTGGTACCCCAATGGAAATGCTCTGGCTAAAGCACCCCAGGACAGTCGGATCACACTGTAAATCAGAAACAGTCACACCCTGAGCATCCTCTGCAGGGCAGGCAGCTCCTGCACCACTCCTACCTGAGCTCATTGTTCACTTTGTGCTGCTCCAAAAGGTGAATAAGAAATATTTCCAAATGATGCTGGAGATGGCACCTGGTTTGGTATTTATTGCTGGTGGTGGCTGAACAGGGCCCTGAGCAATTGGATCTAATGGAAGGTRTCTTTGGCCATGGCTGGAACCAAGTGATCTTTAATGTGTTTGCAGCCCCAGACATTCTATAAATTTATTATTATTTCCCTTCCCCACCAGCTGCTCCCCCTGACCATACCCTGACACAGGCACATTCTGTGCTCTCTTTAAAAAATCAGAATTTTCCTCACCTGCTATAGCCTTCTATGCCCTATCACTGAGCSTTAAAACGTGCACCTGGGAATTCAGAAAATTACAGATTCTGTTCATTCCTCACCACCTACTCTGCTCCTGGAGAATATACAGCCTTACAGCGCTGTGTGAAATCATCAGCTGTTGCTTCTATTGGCAGAAAAAGGGATACAGAAAAAGTGTCAGTGCTGCTTATTGAAYGGGAAACTATCTCAGAAAGCAAAAAGACAATTCCTCCCCTTCCACATCAAAAAAATTCTCACCTAAGGGATGACAGTTCTAAGGG
>NW_026624227.1:114974-118905 GCF_030028575.1 Malurus melanocephalus
GGACACTGACCCCTCTCTCTTTAGGGCACTGACCCCTCTCTCTCAGACACTGACCCCTCTCTCTTTGGGACACTGACCCCTCTCTCTCTCAGGCACTGACCCCTCTCTCTCTTTGGGACACTGACCCCTCTCTCTTTGGGACACTGACCCCTCTCTCTTTGGGACACTGACCCCTCTCTCTCTTTGGGACACTGACCCCTCTCTCTTTGGGACACTGACCCCTCTCTCTTTAGGACACTGACCCCTCTCTCTTTGGGACACTGACCCCTCTCTCTTTAGGACACTGACCCCTCTCTCTCAGCCACTGACCCCTCTCTCTTTGGGACACTGACCCCTCTCTCTCTCAAACACTGACCCCTCTCTCTCTCAAACACTGATCCCTCTCTCTTTAGTACAGTAATCTCTCTCTCTCAAACACTGTCCAATGGGAATTGGCAGCTCCAGCTCCTGCCAGGCACCATCCTGTCCTGTGCCTTGTGTTTCTCGGGAGCTGGTGCCTGCAATGGCCTCAGGAARTTCTCAGATGTGGAACTGCCCCTGTGGGGAGCAGCGTGGGAAGCCCTGACTGAAAGGCTCTGCTGAATTATGGAGGGTGCCCGGAATAAACCAAGGAGATCTTTATGTGAATTTCTGTCAGCCTCTTTCAGTTTTAATATAAAGCAGCACCCCCCTACCTCGCCTACTCCTCTCTCTCCTGCTAAAGGAAACTTTCCAAGGCTGCTGAAGTAAGAGAGTCTGCCCAAAAGATTAGCTAAATACACCCAGGCCTGATTTAGACAGAAGCATCGAGCTAAATACAGCAGCTTTGAGCTGGGGAGTGTTTCACCCAACCCATCTCGCCAAAGTGCAATCAAGGCTTTAGCAAACAGAAAGGGAAATACAGGCACTGAATCTCATCTTTAAACAGCAAACAAAAAAAAACAAAAAAAAAAAAAAAACCCACCACTTTGGGGCTAAAAAAGGAATGAATTTCCTATCTTGTCACATCATCTGAACACAGCTGAGTGTGTCCCTGCCCACGGGAGCAGCCCTTGGCTGTGATGGGAAGGGTGTGCATGACAGAGACACAAACACAGCTACAATCACCTCTGRCACCATTCCTGATCCCAAATTTCCATGTTATTGCTCTCTGCTCTACAGCACTGGCTATAAACAATTGCACTGTGCTGGTAATTGAATGAGAAAACTCCTGATTTTCTTTCTCCCATAAGAATCTGTATTTTCTATCGTTGTCCTCTGTGTTTATCAGTTTGCTCTGTAGAGTCAAGAAAAGGTGTTTCTGCAGCCAAAAATGTCTTTGACACAGTCCTGGGCTGCAATGCACCACAGGGCTCTTCRGCCCCTGCTCTAAACTCAGCAAATTATGGATGAAAATGGGAGAGAAAGATGACAGATACATTCATTGTAGTTTACAAAAGAATAAACCACACAGGGCCAAAACCCCCCACCTTAAAAATAATACATTTYGTCTAAAACAGGAGTGTTACTCTATTTTAAATGACAGATTTTAAGGGTCTGAGTCATCTTGGAGCTGAATGTTCTGCTGCTATACTGCTTTTGCTTTTCTAATAGTTCTATATAAATATATTTGTGTTTGCTTATAAACTTAATTTAGTGCTGGTGAAAGCCTACCAGTTCTCCTAGATTAAAAATATTTTTGCATTGGCTACAGAAAAGGTATGATGTATGATTTATGGCCAGTTTTTTCCACAAAGTTTGGAAGTCCTGAGTTGCAGGAGAGTGAGACTTTCTCTGTTCACTTGGAATCAGTTAATTGCTTATTTGACTCCAAATTATGTCAGTGGCTTTAGCCATGGCTTTTACCAAAAAGTGATCAATTTTTTTTAGTATCTTTTCTTAAATGGCTTTGTGGTTTTAAAGGGCTAGAGACAGCAAGTTAAAATATTGTTTCCTTCTTGGGAAAGGAAGGTAAAATTAAAGAGTCAATTAAAACATGGGCCTTGAGGCAGYGCATATTTTAAACTCAACAAGCAGCCATTTCAAGCCCTGAAGACCTGGCTGAGGACAGAATTTGCCACCTTTTGAAAGGATTTAGTAGGGTTTGTTTGCTCCTTGTTTGAGAAAAAGCAAGGAAGGCAATCCTTTCCCACAGCTCCCAGTGAAGCATTCAGGGAAGAAGCACCGGCTCTGGTTCATGCTGAGAGCAGGAAATAACTCTAAGCCAAAATCCATAAAGTTTGGCAATAACCAAAATTTCCTTCTTCCAAAATTTCCTTCTTCCAAAATAAGGCACACCCCTGTCCTTCACCCAGCACAGTTTTTCACGTGGCTCTCAAGTCCTTTTTTTCTGCTGCTTTTCCTCCCTTTCACATGGACTCTGATTCCTTTTTCAGGACACAGGAAATTAATGTTGTTCGTATTCTTCAGGCTGGAGTATGAAGCAGCACAGCAGCTCTCTGCTCATATCCCAGCCTGACAGTTATTCCTCATTAAACAGATAATTGATGAATGTCTGGATACTGGGAGCCATTAATGCAGACATCAAGAGTTCTGCATCTCACTYCATTCTCCTCAATAACTGCATTATAAATATATAGAGTCTACAGTACAGGACTGGTAAATGATCTGCTGCAGTTGCTAATCAAATCTCTGCTATTTGTCAGCATTCAAAAAAACTCCTTGACATTTTCAAACCTCCAGATGAGGTGGGAGAATACTACAAACCACGAAGGATGGGAAGAAGTGAAGAATGGAGAGAGAGCACAGCTTCCCCACTGCTCAAACAGAAAGGAAACAATTTTATCCCATAAATAAAAGGCCTATCCATAAATTGAAGATTTACATTTGGCCTTACCAAGTCTGTTTGATAATTTATGAACCAGGGCTTTGGGGATGGAAATCAGCTGAAACCACAGAGGCCCAAAGTGAAAACAGCACTGGAGTAAGTGAGGGGAGGATACACATGGAAGGGCAGAGGCATTATTGGACACAAAATGATCTTACAACAGCTCTGAAAATGCTCTGGGTGCTTTGTTTGACATTTCTAGTGAGCAGATTCACTGCCAATCAGGTGACCAAGGGTTATCAGCTATTCATTGCATCTGGGCTAGGACAGCTCTTTGTAGTGCYCACTGGGAATTCGAGGCTTATTTGCCTCACTATTAAAAGAGACAGGAAAAGGATTCTCAGCCTAAAAATGTCCAAAAGTAATTAAATAGCCTAGAGTGTTTACTGCAAAATCTGACATTCTGGAGAATTTCCAGGGCACCTAAAAAGTGACTCTACATTGCTATAGACAGAGCAGGACCCTCTGGGARCACCACAATACAAAACATCAGTCAGTGTGCAATAAGAGACAAACCCACTTCTTTCTCCTTTTCCTTTTTTTTTTTCTTTCCAAAGAAGTATAATACTGTTTTTTTTTTCTCGTTGGAAATGGCAATGTGAATTATATGAATACAATAACAAACATTGAAATAATGAAAGCAGAAACCCTTKTTGCAGAGTAGTTGTGAAAGTTAAGGGCGCTGTGGTTCAGTTCTCTGATGCAGAATTTGCAATACTGCAAATCTCATCCCATGTCAGCACCCCTCACCCCCTAAAACACCCAAAAAGAGAATGGCACCGTTTTGGGGGTGATGTGGAGCACACAGTTGTAATTATGGTAACTTTGTWGTAATTAGTGATATCATCAATGAGCAGCACGGATTTCACACCCCATCACTCCTCTCATTACTAGAGTACATCACCTCCTAACCTCACCAAGAAATGATATCATTGCATGAATGAATCACCCAAGCAGTTCATGGCAAAAAGCCAGCTCAGGTTTCCAGCAGGGAGCCTGGCACCRTGGACTGGCACTGAGCTCAGCTTCCCTGGGACACACTGGCATTGGGCCATTCCTGAGCCTGGTGATGGCTCTGAGGGCAGAGGGGAACAATGGAATCACCCAGGAGAGAGAAAATACTGC
>NW_026624227.1:119965-121683 GCF_030028575.1 Malurus melanocephalus
AGAGAACCTCCTGCTCTGCACCTGCTCTGGGCAGCTCTTTGCAGTGTTACTGTGAAATAACTGAGCCAGGTATTTGATTACTACTCCGTTCCTGGGGCAAAGGGAAAGGATTTTATAAACTGAGGAGTTCATTCACTGAAGCCAGGATTGCTTTTCTTCATTTCTCAGCTCACTGTTGCTGGGAGTGCTTTGACAGCCGGAGTCAAACTCAGCTCTGACCACATTTGATCCATTTTTCAGTCAGCTCTTCAGGTGAGATGAGGAGAGCCTGCCTCCATCCTGCAGGAATCTGCTGCTTTTTTTCTTAATCACCAAATACAAATATCCTCTGCACGGTRGAACCTTGTTGTACTTTTACCAAGTGTCCCTTTAGTCTTGCTCAGCCTGTGGGACAGAGGGTCAGACTCAGTCCAGCACTCAGAGAACAGCCCAGACACCACAGGAGATGCCATGGGCACTGTAGACACGAACACAAAGATCCTCTCTGATGAGAATAACGGGAATTTTCTCAATTTTCAAGCCACGTGAGAAAACCACAGGAAAGGAAGAAGTTTGGGTGGAGGAAAGTTGGCCCCTGATGTAAGAAATTTGGTGTCATGGAGGAAGGAGAACTTTTTTGGGCAAACAGGTTTGGTTAATCCGAGATAATCCATTTTGTTGCTTCTCCCTGTGGGGCTCTCTGCCCTCTCTTCTTGGAGGGAACCTCTAGCTAAGCAGGAAAAGYGTATGGCCCTCCACCCCACACAAGAATTGGTTTCCATCAGAGGTGAGACATACWCAGGTGAGCAACATTTTGTCTCAACACTTCCCTCTTGATCCTCTAGAAAAGAATGAGCCCCTACAAGAAGCAGCTAAAAATGTAAGTGCCCTATAGTGAGCTGTGATCCCTGCTCTGGTTAGGGACCAGGAGAAGATCACCCCGGTTCAGGACAGCCGTGTCCCACAGGTTTGCAGAGATGTAAAGTGAGGAATTGTGATTAATGATCAGCACAAACGATATTCACTGTCTGCACGGCTCAGTGCCACTCTCCACATCGATATCCCACCCTCCCCACCTGCCCTCTCTGYTCAGCACTCATTTGTTATCACATCAAAGGCAGCGAAACAAAAGGAAGGGCAGAGGTTAATTTGCTTGGTGTGGTCCTGTTCTGGCAGACAGCGTTAATTTGTGGGCTCTGACCCATCCTCAGAGATGCTCACTGTTTCTTTGCACCATTAAAAAGGAATCCTCAGAGATGCTCACTGTTTCTTTGCATCACGAAAAGGAACCAGTGGATGTGTGGAAGCAGCAGGCACAGCAGGCAGGGTGCTGTGAGCACTGATTCTCTGAGCAGTGCCATTACCTGTCCCTGTTCCCAGCCCACCTTCCCCTGGATGTCCAGGTGTGCCCAGCTCAGCAGAGAGGATTAATGTACTCTGGTGCTCACTGGCATTCTCCATGTAAGAGAATCTGATTACACAGATTCCCTGCAGTTTATCTCCACCTGTGACACCGAATGCTCCAGTCTGATCCCTTCCCAATTTCCCGTCTCACTGCACAGAGATGCACACRCACATTTGCTCTGTTGTTTTTGTGAACAGCTCACCAGAGCTGCAGCATTTCCATTTTGCTCACAAAGCACAGGAATCTCTCTGCAGACACGCTGGGAGAGCAGGCAGCACTGCACAGCCCTGCAGCACACACAGACAAAGGCACTCACAGCACCGAGCAATGCCAC
>NW_026624228.1:0-283 GCF_030028575.1 Malurus melanocephalus
TACCGTGGTCCCCAGAGCCCGGTACCCCGTGCCGGAGCGGGTGCTGTCCCCGCCAGCGCTGGGATCCCGGCCCCGTTTCCGCTCCCAGCCCGCTGCCCCCGCGGGTGGAAACGCACCTGGCCCGGTGGGCGGGGGTCACCCCGGCCGTGCCGCTTCACGGCCCGCGGCACACGGCGGAAAAACACCGCTCGGGCACGGGAACAGGGGCTGTGTGCCACCGCGGTGACTCTGTGCGTGCCCGGAGCGTCCGTGTGTCCCCAGGGCGTCTGTGTGTCCTTGGCAT
>NW_026624228.1:1325-25833 GCF_030028575.1 Malurus melanocephalus
CCCTCATCCCTGCCCAAATCCCAAAACGCTGCCAACAAGAGACACAGCCCAGGGCCCGCAGGGCACAGATGCAGCTCCATGGAACCCCGCACACCCGCCACGCCATGGAGCACACCGCGGTGTCACTCCAGAGGGCTGCAGGGACAATCGRCCCCGCGACAACCCCGGTCCCGCCCCCCGTGGGCGTTTTTGGGGTCAAATCCCCACAAATCGGGAGCRGAGGGGTGGGGGCGGAACGTTGGTGCGCGGAACGTTCGGTGAGTGGCGCCGCGTGCCCGCCGGAGCTGTTCGCTGCCGGAGCGGTCCCCCGGTGCTGCCAGGTGAGGCCCCGCGGGGCTGCGGGAGCGGCGGGGCCGGGCCCGGGATGGTCCCAAAAGCGGAACGGGATGGTCCGGGATGGATCGGGATGGACCCAAAGGGGGGACGGGATGGACCGGGATGGTCCCAAAGCGGGAGGGGACGGGTTCGGGATGGTCCCAAAGGCGGGGCCGGGATGGACCGGGATGGTCCCAAAGCGGGGCTGGGCCCGGGGCCGGGATGGAACGGGATAGTCCGGGATGGTACCAAAGGCGGAACGGGACGGGTCCGGGATGGACCGGGATTGTCTGGGATGGTCCCAAAGGCGGGGTGGGATGGGTCCCAGAGGGATGGGTCCGGGATGATCCGGGATGGTCCCAGAGGCGGAACGGGCCGGATCCGGGATGGTCCCAAAAGCGGGGCTGGGCTCGGGATGGCCAGGGATGGTCCCAAAGGCGGGTCCGGGATGGTCCGGCATGGTCCCCAAGGCGGGACGGGTCCGGGATGGTCCGGGATGGTCCCAAGGGGTTGGACCGGCCCCGGGATGGTCCCAAAGGCGGGTCCGGAATGGTCCGGGATGGTCCCAAAGGCGGGACGGGTCCGGGATGGTCCAGGATGGTCCGGGATAGTCCCAAAGGCGGAACGGGACGGGACCGGGTTGGGTCCGGGATGGTCCCAAAGGCGGGGTGGGACGGGTCCCGCTGCCCCCGGCCCTCGTTCCTGCGGGTGCTCCGGGAATTGCGGGGCGCGGGGTTTTCCTGGGRTGCTGCTGCTCCGGGATGTGCCGTGAGTAGGCTGCGGGCAGAGAGCTGGAGGGTGGGAATCTGCTCCAGAATTAGGAAAGTTTAAAACACGTAAACCCGTCTATCCCTGTGAGGATGGGAGACCCTGGCACAGGGTGCCCAGAGAAGCTGTGGCTGCCCCTGGGTCCCTGGCAGTGCCCAAAATTGGACAGGGTTTGGAACAAACACAGTGGAAGGTGTCCCTGCCATGGCAAGGGCTGGCACTGGATGGGCTTTAAGGTCCTTTCCAATCCAAACCTTTCTCTATTTTTTGTTTTGTGAGAAGGGAAGAACAGGCACTATCTCKGTCATTATTTGATACATTTTCCAAGTGACTTTCTCTAAGTTATTTTACAATTTTCGAAGAATAAAGTATTTTTATGGTTTTCTAAGAATAAAGTGTTTTTTAATCTCTGTTCTAGAAACAGCCAGGAATACTTTTGGATTCTCATGGCTGTAAATGAGAAGGGATGRAATCCTGCAGGTCAGGCTTGCAGTGSKRGTTACATCCCCAAGMTGTAATCATWGCTGGAATGATGGTTATTTCTGTAATAAYTCCRTTTGGAGTAACTCAGAGTAACTCCATGGATCCTTTTGCTCCAGGGAATGCATTTCATGCCTTTTATATTCAGAAAGTGCAGATGGGGATGGCACAAAGCAGACAGGGGTCTGCAGTGGGTCAGCTCCCAGTTTGCACTGGTTTTGTTGTGCTGGGAGCTGGGGAGAACCCTCCAGCTGCTTTRAATTCTTCAGCCTTAGGAGATGAGGGTTTGGATTTCCCCTTCCGAGGCAGCAAAGCCACATCTCTGCACTGCCACCATCTTCCCATGGGCTCTGGGGACAAACTTGGTTTCCAGATGTGCTGTGCCAGAGTTTGTGGTGCCCCTGAGCAGGGAGAGGGGACAGAAGACACCCCCTGGATTTGCTTTTTTTACACACACCATCATCTCCAATTCTCTGAACTCCACTGAAGATGCTGCTGTTGGTTGCTCCATTAAATATGGAGTGATGGGAATGGGATAATGTGGTTTTTGGAAGGAGCTGGAGGAAMAATGAGAGCACTGATCCTGGGAAAACAGCTTCCAGTTAATGCTGAGGGCATTAACGCCTCACCACGGCCACAGGTTCAGTTTGGGGCATGAATTAGGTCGGGTTTTTACATTTCAGTCTCTCTGGAGCATCACACGAGCTCTGGCGTGACCTGCTTTGTTTTTTTTCCATGCTGGTGGCAAATGTGAGGAGTTCACACGGTCACCCTGCTCTGGGGTTGAAGCCTCTCTGCTCCCCCAGATGTTTCCACCCTAAATCACAAGCTTTTTTTTTTTTTTTTTGCAGAAGCAGAAATTGAGGTTGATTTGCAAAAGAAAATCTGAGCAGGGCTGGTGTCTGGGTGGGGAAATGCTSTGAARGTGGAGGGGAGAGACCACAGGGCTYACAGCAAATAAACATTTGTGCAGCCTGAGCTGGGGGCAGCCCTGGTCACCTCTGGAGCTGCCAGGCCGAATCTCCTTTTTTTCCAGCTCTTTCCCACAGTGGGAAACTGGGCTGGGAGGCTCTTTGAGCTGAGCTGCTCCTCTAATAGGCATTTATCAAAAAAAATGGTAAAAAAATCAGGTTGTTATTGGCAGCGTCAAGGAAGTGTCACGGACACTCTCAGAGAGTGAGAACTTGTCATCCTTTGGCTGTTTCCTCTGCTCACAGAATCTCTCTGGGGATATTTTGGTGCTGATTAGATTCTGTGCAGCAAATCCCTCTCTCTCCTGCCCTGCTCTCTCCTCTCTGCTCCCCATTGCTGAGGGCTCTGTGTGGAGAGGGTGCTCCAGGCTGTTCAGAGGGATTTAGGATTTTTCCTGGAATCCTGGAATGGTTTGGGTTGGAAAGGACCTTAAAGCTTATCTCATTCCACCCCCTGCCTGCCAGCAGCCTGCTCTGGTGGAAGGTGTCCCTGCCCACAGCYGTGGAATTCCAACTGAAACCATTCTGCAATTCTATRAAAACTGGKTTATAATTCAAGTTAGGATTTTAGGGATGTGGAGCTGTGCAGGGAAGGGTCTCTCTGTCCTGTTCCATCGTGGCAGGACCCAGGGACGTTCAGACTGCCCAGGATGTGGCAGTGTGAGGCAGGGACATAAATAATACAGTGGATATTATTCAAATGAAGGCTGCCACTTCCCCGTGGTGGGAATAACCCCCTGGGTAATCCCTGCCCGTACTTATCTGCTCCCATAATTGCTTCCTGCAGAATTGCTCAGCCCAGCCGTGCTGTTGGGATGCTGCTCCCCCTGCTCTTCCCTCAGCTGCTCCGTCCCCTSCGCTGCCTCACCCGGGACCTGTCCCACTGCAGATGGCATGGCAAGAGGGCTGGCTGTCCCCTCAGAGCTCTGCACACATCCCAGGCCACCTACAGCAGTGACATCACCCCTGTGTTCACCAGGGCTTTGGCTTTTGGTGACAAAGTGGCCATCGTTGACCAGAACGGGACGCACACGTACAGGGACCTGCTCAGCCGGAGCCTCCGCTTGTCCCAGGAGATCTGCAGGGTTCTGGAATGCTCCAGCAGGGACCTGAAGGAGGAGAGGATCTCGTTTCTGTGCCCCAATGATGCCTCGTACGTGGTGGCCCAGTGGGCTTCGTGGATGAGCGGGGCCATAGCGGTGCCCCTGTACAGGAAACACCCCGTGCCCGAGCTGGAGTACGTGATCCACGATTCCCAGAGCGCTCTGGTCATYGCAACCCAGGAATTCCTGGGGAAAATAACCCCCAGTGCCAAGAAACTGGGAGTGCCAGTGCTGCAGCTTGCCCAGTCTGGTGGTGATGGAGCCACGAGTCCTGCAGCCGTGGAGGAGGGGCCCTTGTCAAGCTGTTCCTCGTGGAAAGACAGAGGAGCCATGATCATCTACACCAGCGGGACAACGGGGAGACCCAAGGGTGTCCTCAGCACCCATGAGAACGTGCAGGCTGTGGTGAGTGCTGCTCCCCCTCTGCCAACCTCCTGCCAAGGTACAAAGTGTGGAATTTGGAGGGGATTTGGGGTTGCAAWCGCACCTTCCCACTGCCAAATTCCTGCAGAGCTGTGGGGCTGCAGCTCCAGCATCCTCCACACAGCAGCATGTGAGGCTCTGAACCTTGGCCTCTTCATGCTGCAGCTGCATCCCAAGGCAGGTGGATTCTCATCCCAACTTTCCTGGAAAGCAGAAGGAATGAGAGTAAAAAACCCAATTTCTTTGCAGTTTGCTTTTCTACCCTGTGACTAGGGAAGAAATTTTTCTCCTAATTGGAAAATACCTTAGCCCAACCCAGTGCTGTGTGAAGCCTGTGCATTATTCAGCTCTGTATCCCCAAGGCAAAAAATCCATTAGCTCTCAGAGCCAAAAAGAATTAAAAGTTTGAATAAGCCTGCTGCCTACTTCACCACTTGGTTATCAGTGCCTGCAACTGCCAGGCTGCTGCCATTAGAGAAGGAGGGCAGGGAATGCAGGGCTGATTTCTGGGTGCTTGGATACTGCARTGTCCCCAGAGGAATGGCAGCCTTGATGGATAGAGCCAGGGCTTGGCTATATTGGGCAAAGAATCTGTTGCTTTACAAATATGCTGAATATTTGGGGGTGGCYTGAGCAGTCCCCATCCTTTGTGCTGTCCTGCAGGAAGCCTAAAAGCTGCTCCCTTGCCCTTGTGAGACACACGACCAAATTCCACCGTTCAGATGCTTTTCTTATTTTTAGGTGGCTGGAAATAAGCTTTGCAGTTGCCAGTGCTGGGCTCTGAAGGGCATTGTTGACCTAGAAACCTCATAATTATCCCTTCAGATAATTATCCCTTCAGAGCAGAGTGTTTTAAAAGCTTGATACTCCAGTATTTTTTACTAACATGAAACCTACTTTCTATTTATCAGCGATTTCCTGCTCCTACTRACTATCCCTTACAGGTGCTAAAAGCCTGATGTCATCAGTGGCCAAACTACAGCAACAGAATTCTGGAAAATTAGCTTTTTGATTACTGTTTCTKCCAAATCTGCATGTGCAGCAGCGGATTAATATTTTTGCGTGTCCTACTTAAATTCATTGTTGATATTTTTCAGGAACAAGGAAGGGCTTTGCTGATTTAAAGACATGTCCTGGCAGGATGCTGAAGGTGTTCTGCTGTTGTGGGAATTTATCTCAAGGAAAAATTGGATGTCCAAGCAGGCTTGGAATTCCTGCCAGGGAATTTGGGGCCTGAACACCTCGGGAGAATCTTTCCTCCTACCCTAATGCTGTTTGTTTTCTCTGCAGACCACGGGGCTGGTTGAGAAATGGGAGTGGAAGCAGGAGGATGTGATCCTGCACGTTCTGCCTTTGCACCACGTGCACGGCGTGGTCAATAAGCTGCTGTGCCCACTGTGGGTGGGAGCCACGTGCATCATGTTCCCCGAGTTCAACGCGCAGATGGTGAGCCCTGGGGAGTGCTGGCCCTTTGAAATCCAGCACTGGGACAKGGGCACTGCAATCAGGGCAAGCTTGGGAATAATTCCTGGAGATTCAGCCTCTTTAGCACCTGCTGTGTGGTGGTTGGGTGCTCAATCCGGGGTAAATGTGCTCTTCCACAGGGTGCAGCTGTGTCAGTGTGATGTTGGAATGGGAATGCTGCACTGCCCCTCTCCATTCCTGGGCTGAGGGATCTGGCTGGGTCCTTCTATGTACCCACCAAGAGCATTTCCACCCAGAATTAGGATTGTTAATTTTTTTAGTGTTGGGAAAGGCGGAAATACTGGATTTTCTCCTGTATGTTAGTGGTGTGCTGTTTGTTGATTATTTTAGTAACTTGCATTTCACACACTCTAAATCTCTGAGGTTGGAAAAGACTCCCAAGGTCACCAAGTCCACCCTGTGACCAATCCTCACCTTGTGAGGTGTGTCCAGGCTCCAGGGGTAGGGCTTCACCACCTCCTTGGGCAGTCCCTTCAAAATTTTCCCCTTGCAATCCTACATCCTTAGTGCTTAGTATTGCATTACATGACAGAACACAGCCTGTTGAGTTTTTTGCAGCCCAGGTAARGGAAACACTGGTTTTCCAACATGGTTCTTCCTCTGTGGAGAAACAAGAGTTAACAGAGCTGTTGGGTTGGACTCAGTGATGGGAGAGTTTGCAGATCCAGACCTTGCAGCTTTTAAGAAAGGTGGCAGGAGGGAAACCTTGCTGGACTGGTGCACTTGTAATGTTGTCTGTCTGAGCCAGGAAACACCAGTCCCAGTGTTCTGCTGCTCCTTTGTTCCCTGCAGCAGGGGCACACAATGGAAAGAGAGGAAGGAGAGGGACAAGCAGCAGTGAAGGTGGAGCAGGTTCTACATTTCCCACTCCCTGGGAWCCAGCACCACCCATCCACATTTCCCAGTGTCCTGGGTGGCATCTGCAGTGTCACTGTTATGGGATAATTGGGTTTTTGGGTGCTGCTGCCACTCGGAACAGAAAGGAAATGAGTGTTGTCAYTGCAGAATTCCCTGGGAAAGCCAGGGGAGCCTGTGAAGCCTGTGCTCTGTGACTGCCCAGGCTGCTCTCCCTGTTTGTGCTTATCCTCACGTTGGGAAGGCTTGTCCTGGGCAGGACAAAGGGCACAGGTGTGGTGTACACCCAACAGCCTCAGGTTGTGCTGCTGCCAGGTAAGGACAAACCCAGCTCAACTGCAGGGCTGGCTGSTTCTTTGTGGCTCATTTCTGCTTTTCAGAGCAGCCGCAGAAAACGTTCACTTCCTTCTCTGTGTCAGGATGRCCTGACACCTGAGCACTGATCCTTTGTGGGGGGACAGCCCCGGAATCCCAGAGGGGCAGCTCTGCACTTCAGAGTAAATTGGTAGGATGCTGTGATAGAGGGCAGGAAGGGCAGGTGCTCTCTCCTCCCTGGTTGCTGCCAGGTGTTCTCCCAGCTTTAGGATGGCCCCAAAGGCTCGAGGTGCAGTGGGGCTGTGCTGGAGCAGTGCTGGCTAAGGTCACCTGAAGGAGGAGATGTGGATATAGAGGMGAAAAGGGAATAACTTCTACAGAGGGAGATGTGCAGTGCCAYGAACCAGCCAGAAACACCAAATCCAACTCTCTCCTGCCGGGGAGAGGCGGGACCGGCACGGAGAGGATGGAGCAGAGCCTCTGGAGGGCGCGGTGCTCCACACACATCCTGTGCCACCGCTGATTGATGGTCCCTCACACCCTCCTGTTTTTCTCTGCTCCCTCCTGACATCTGCAGATCAATGAGCTGGGGGCAGCAGGACCATTCTCCTCTCTGCTCTGCTCCAAGCTGTCCCCAGATGTGACACCCAGGGCACCCTTGACCCTGGAGCTGAACTTGGGCAGGGCAGGTGAGGCAGCACACGTGGCTGGGGGCTCTCAGGTGCACGGGRGCTCTGCAGGATGGCATTTGCCTCTCTGTTTTTTTTTCCATTCCTTTTATTTTCCCAAGAGCCTCCCCTGGGAGCCACAAGTGGTTTGATGGACACTCCAAAGCCAGCACGGGCGGGTAAATAAGGCTTTCTCGTGGAGTTTATTGCAAGCTGCCTTTCAGTTCCACTCTGTTTTCACCAGCTGTTTACAAAATGCCCTTTGCTACTGAAATCAGCTTTCAGCAAAGCAGCAGTGGAGGATTTTGCCAAAGGAGCCCGAGTTTTGCCGTGTGCTTTTTTTCCTTGGCTGCACCTTGAGAAAGCAGCCAATTATAGTGTGATATAAAGAAACTCGACTGGCAGCTAAARCACTTGACAGGCTGATCAAAACAAGGCGAGGAACTTACTCTCAACCTGCTGCAGACATATTTAGCCTTGAGTGATACTGGCAAAGGTTCAAGAGAAACCGCAGCAGCACGCCCGATGTGTGTTTGGTTTCTAATCACCAACACTTCATTATACGAAATAAATACTTTATTATTACAGTGTTTATTAAATTACATAATTTGCGGCGTGCCTTATAGTCGTGGATACAGATGGCAGTCTGGTTTTGGTGGTGGGAATAATGCTCTTTTTTTTTTTTTTTTCCTCTGAGAAGACATTCCCAGCCCCAGACCACGGCTTGCTTGTCGTTCCCCGCGGTGCAGGGGTAGGAGGTGGCAGCTTTCAGACCTTTACGTCTGTTTTTGGGAGCTGTCCAAGGGAAGGTTAAAAAKCAGGACTGTGGAGTAGCCCCAGTGTCCTGACCAACATCCTTCTTCTCACTAAAACACCATCTGATGTCTGTGGCTACTGCTGGGRCCACGAGGACTCATTAAAGTGTGCTGAGGTGCCTCAAGCGTGAAAGTTTCTGCATAAAATCAGATTCTTTTTTATTAAATGAGGACATCCATTACTCTGCACTAGCTACTGTACATGTTATAATTCACTTTATAGCACCATCTGTTAAGACTGTCTTGCTTAAGCTTTTCGTGGCATTTTTTTATTGCGAGTTATTAAAAAATATGGCTGCATCTATTAATCATTTATTAATAAAGGGTTTATAAATGGACCCTTAGTTTCCAGAATTAGTCGACTCGTACGTGATGTACTGAGTCCTCTGGTGCTTGTGCTCTTTGGGGTGCAGAGTCTTCACAGGGGGCCCTTCTGCTGCCTGGAGAGCATCCTGTGCTCCTGTCTGTGCTGCTGGCTTGGGAATGGCAGGGATGGCTCTTGGGAGAGGCTTTTCAGCACAGGTGGGTGTGGAGCAGRCAGGAGAGCAGCAGTGAGCCTGAGAGGTGTCCTGCCAGCAGCTCTGTGGGGCACAACTGCCTGTGATGTTATTTTTTTATTGGTTTTCAAAGGTGAGAAGTGGGAGGGCAGAGCCAGAGCGAGCTGCAGTCTCAGCATCCCTGTCTGTCCTGCCATCTGAACCTGCTCCCAAGCTGAGTTTACTCTTCCAGCTGCACAGTTCCTGTTGCCATTTCCAGCTGCTGCAGTAGGAATTTGGTGTGCAGGAGTACAGGTTTGAAAGGTGCTGTGTTTGTACAGGTTTTGCACATTTTGGTGGCCAGAGGAGCAGAGATGAGTGTCTCTGTCAGGGAAGGAGTGCACAGTGAGCCTCTCACCGAGCCCCTGGAATATCCATTCCCATACTCCCTCCCTGCTCAGTTCAGGCTGTTGGTGTGACAGTCACACAGCCTGTGGTGTGACTGATGCTCCATGGAAGTGGCAGTGAGCCTGGAGAGACAGACCTGGGGAAACTGAGTGTCCCCTGTGCTTGCTGTGACAGTCACACACTGATGTCCCCATTCCAAACCTGGCATCCTTTGGACAGGAGCATTTTGGAGCAAGTTGTGAGGTCTGTGTCTGCTTTGCAGGATCCTCTGCTGTGGTTTTTGGCCAAAGAGGATCAGTTTTGAGCTCAAACACAGGAAGAGCCTTGCCTTGGACACTCCTGATCCAGCCTTGAGGGAGAGATGTTCTTAGGGCAAAAGGTTCCCTGTCAGCTCTCTGCATTGATAAACACGAGAGCAGTTCCCAGGAGGTCTTCCAGCCTTTAGTGCAGAGTGGGAAATAAGAGTWTTCAAAAACCTGAAGGAAGAAACTTGCTCTGCTGAGTGATGGGAGAAGCTGATGGAAATCTCCTCTCCGGGTGCCCCAGTTGTGGTGTGTGCTCGGCTCTGCTGGGCAGGTTTTGAGCTCTGATGTGCTGCCTGTGCAGTGACAGCTCTGGCTGTGCCCTGCAACCYCTTCCATGATAAATATGCCAAGATGCAGATTTCCTGCCCGGCAGTTCCAAGAGCTGCTGTTTYAGTGCCAGCCTTGCTACGTGTCTGACTTAAGGTGCTCCGAGGAGCAAACCCTGTAAACACCATCCTCTGTTTTATGCTGCTGCACTCAAAGCCATCAAAGTCATCTTGTTTGGACACTTCTTTCTAGGGCAGTAAGAATGCTCTGTGCTCAAAGGTAGTGTGTGACTGGGGCCAAGCTTTCCCTGAGGTTCTGTCCCCCGTGTCACCTTTTCCCCGTGGTGGGAGGGAGCAGCAGACCTGGCACAGGATGAGTGGGAGGTGTTGCTGCAGGGTCATTTCTGCACTGTGTGCTCACAGCCCTGAATTCCTCAAGGCCAGGAAAGGCTGTGCTGTGTCTGGGAGCAGAGTTTGTCCTTGTCACTGGTGTTCTCTGTGCGAGCCAGGCTGGGCTGGGTGCTGGGTTTTCTACCTTGGCTGGGCTGCACAGGGAGATCAGGGCACAGCAGCCGCTGTTGCCTCGGGGAAGGAGAAGCGTGCGCTGCACTGAGCCYCTCCCCTGGATCTGTCACTTCTGCAAACATCACTCTGGGCAGCTCTTTTGGTTTATTTTTAAAAGAAAAGCAAATCCAAGCAGAGGAGCCTGAGCTCCAATATCCAGGCACGCTGGGGATCGCGGCCCCCATCCAGTTTCATCTGGAGAGAGGCTGAAAATCKTTTCATCTGCTAATGGGAGGCTTCAGAGGAGTAATTTTATTTCAGACTCAAAGAGGAGTTGGTGGAGGGAGGAGCAGGTCACTAGTGAATGGATTATGTTTGATCACTTCTCAYAGACCTGGCTTTAAAAAGTTAGAGGTTTTCTTTCCCGTCTCCCCAGATCTGCCGTCTGTCCTCAGCATCTGTTCCCTAGTAATGGCTTTTGATGTGTGTGGGGAAATATAAAAAATGGAACCAGAGCCTGTCATATTTACTTATATTTCCAGGTCCCAGGGAAAGCACTTGCTCCKTTCAGTATGCCTCCAGCATAGGAAGGGTTTAAAAGCTTCAGCCTGKAATGCAGAGGGGCCATCAAACTGTGCTGATGAATAAATGATTAAAACCAGAGTCACACAGAGCACAAACAGTTTGGGGTTATAACAAACATGAGATTAAGCCACCAAGGGCCTGATTTCTCTTTGAAGAGAAGRATGTTTCTCTCTCTCTGCATATTGCTCGTGAAGTGTCGGAGGCTCAGTCCTTGGGAGAGAGCAGAGCTCCCCTTGGTGCTCTCCAGTCTCACGTGCTCGTCTGTTTTTTCAGGATAATTTGGTGTTGGATGTGTGTGCGTGGTCCTGCAGTCCCTTTGCTGCTGCTGCTGAGCTACAGGAGCTTCCCAGCCTTGTGTTTGGCACAGGGTCTCACCAAATTCACAGCTGCTTTGACCATAGCCCTGTTGCTCCCAGATATTCCAGAAATCACCAAAATCCCTTTTCCTCGACAGTGCTTTCCGTGTGGCAGTGGTCAATGCAAAAYACAGACCCGAGCAAGAGGGAAGGAAAGGGCTGAATTAACCTTGCATTAGAAGGATTGTTATTTTTGAAAAGGTTTAAAAACATTCAATTACAACTGAAAATGGTAATTTCATAGAGGAGAGGAGCTGTTGTGTCTGTCAATAGAGGCACCACGGGCTGGCTGGGATCTGTCTGTGGGCTGATGGAAAAATCCATGCTGATACTTGCTTCCTTTTCAGCTTGGCTAGTTTTGGGAATCTTCTATCAGCCAAAATCTTACATGGTTTAGCACATAACTGGGTTTGCCACTTGCTCGTTTTGTTTTGCATGAGAAGATGCCCAGGTRTWGGATTTGGTGTTTCTGRCTGGTTCATGGCACTRCACATCTCCCTCTGTAGAASTTATTCCCTTTTCTCCTCTGTACCCACATCTCCTCYTTCAGGTGATCTTAGCCAGGTTGGGAAGGTTGCTGTATGGGCTGACCACCCTTTGGAGCAGCTCATATGTTCTTCCATCCTCATTCACCATCTGTGTGTTGGGAAAAATATGTGGGAAAAATCTCCCAGCTGTGTCTTGCTGCGCTTGTTTTGTACCCACTGGTGTAATTTTCTCCTTTTTTTTTTTTTYCTTTAATGATGGCAAAATCCCACTGGCCAGCTCATGATATGCTTTTGAGCAGTGGGAGGGGAGGAAAATCAGGAATGTCATGCTGACAGGAAGGCTCTTGGGAACATTAGGTCTCCCACTTCTCTGCTGGCACCGGCAGCCCTGACCCGAAGCACTCACTGCTGTTATTGCTGGTGGGAAACTGTTCCCACTCTTYCCTTCTTGCAGGGTGAGACTTTTGGTTATCTTAAAAGGAATCTTKATCCATCTCCTGAGCATATTCCATTGGAAATCTGCTGCTTCCCTCCTTTGCAGAGCCCGGCAGCCCTGGCACACAGTGCCACGTYTGCTTCCCCAATCTGTGGCTTTTTAAAAGCACTTGGAAGCCAAAGGTATCAGGTGAGCAAAACAAAACAGAAGGTTGGGCTGCCAGTACCCTGTCCCCAGGGAATTCATGTGGTGACAGTGACACGTGGGATAACACAGGGGAGATGGATTGTGCTGCTCCCTCCTGACACTGCCAGAGGATTCCGGGTGCTGGAAGGACAGAGCTGGCCCCACTGATTGATTAGTCCCAGGTAACGAGGCTTTCCCACATCCTTCTCTTATCCTAAATGTGAAGTTACAGTTTTGAGCCAGGAATAGCTGTTCCAGCTGGCTGGGCAGTGCCAAGCCCTCCGGCCAGCTCGGGCTCTGCSGAGCACTCAGAGCTCTGCCAGCTTTGTAGCACGGCTTAGTGCTGCTCAAACACATGGGAAGGATCCAGATTTGGCTGAGCTGGAGCAGAGCAGGTGGAGAGGTTTGGCTGTCAGCAGATCACCCCGGCAGCTGGTGGCACAAATCCAAAGGCAGCTGYTTATCCTCAGGAAGGGGCTGTTGCTGGGGTGAGCTGGACTGACATGGAAAAAGCTGTTCCTGTGGTCGGAGTGCAGGAGGGAGGATTTTATCGAGGGCAGGACTCAAGCTGGCATGTTGGGACAGGAGACCCTGGGGTGCAGGACATGCTTGCTTTGTTTAGATGAGTTTGGGGTGTTTTCAAATCCAAAATCATGTGACAAAAACTCTGCTGCGTGGCCAGACTGGAAGTCTGCCTCCGCTCCCACAGCTGCTCAGGACTTGGGAAGGCAAAAAAAAAAATCACACGGCAAGGATTGAGCAACCCCTGAGCATCTGTTTCCCTTCAATCCCTTCGGCACTGGCCTGATCCCTGCTTGCCATCACCCAGCCTTCCCTGCCCACAGCAATGTCTCTGAAGAGCACAAAGCTGAGGAGAGCAGGTCCATTCAGCCCTGGTTTTCACCCTGCTGCCTGCAATGGGAAAGATATTGGGGGTGAAAAGGGGCTGGGAGGAGCATGAGAGAGGTTAGACCCCCCTAAATGCAATTTTACCTAATCTGGCTAGTAGGGATCGTGCTGAACTGTCTTTCTTCAGGGAGTGAAATGTTCCCTCTCTGGACATATCACCCATCAGGACRGGAAGTCACATTCCAGTTCTCCTTTCCTTTTCCCAGGGCATCTTGCAGCATTCACATCCCACCTCTGGAGGTGTCTGGTGGGTTTTCACCTTGTGCATTCACCTCTGTGGCCATCTCAGGGGTGGGAGGGTGACAGCTCCCTCCTGTTGGGTGGGACAGCACCTTTGTGGACATGTCCTGCTCTATTAACAATCACCCTGTGCTGGGAGGGTTTTTAGGAGCCGATTGTTCTGGAGCAGTGGAGTGCGAGATGCGGGGGGAGACGGCACCGGTGCAGCCAAGGAGAAAGGGATGAAACGGAGCCTGAGTGCCAGAACGSAGGGAAGGGGCAGAGTGACAGCATGAAGGAGAATCCCTGGCTCACCTTCAATCAATCCCTGCCTTCCCTCACTCGTGTGCAGCTGAGCGTGCGTGGGGAGCGCCGAGGCAGCGCTCAGTGTCAGGAGCTGTTAGGGAATACATTTGTCACYGGCGGGGCAGGGAGCGCAGCGCGGGGAGAGAGGCGCCCGTCAGCGGGGACACTGATTTATTGATGCCTTTGGATGGCTCCTGTCTTGGGGAGAGCTTACCTAGGGGGGAGGTGTGTGAGGAATGGGCTCAGTTGGGACATTTGTGGCTCTGAACCATTGTTGGTTGCTCGTTCCAGAGGTGGCGCTTCGTCCATGTCCCAGCAGAGCTGGCTGCTGGAACTTGTCCCAATTTGTAGTTCCCACAGGTTAGCAGGAATTGCAGCTGAAGAACATTGTTCCCACAGGGAACATTCCTCTCAGAAAGAGTGTGATTGGTGTAATGGCCCTCCTGTCTCCTGCTGCTCCTGGTTCACCTGTGGGTTCTGATGCCTCCTCTGAGCTCACTGGGGACTCAGCTCTCTGCACCCACTCCCCATTTTCATGGAATCTCCCTCTTCCCAACTTTGCTGTCCTATTCAAAGCATTTTTGCCTCAGAGGTTCGAGTCCATGGGCTCCTGCCTGTGTATTGTGTATCAGATGTGGCTGTGCCTTTCCAAAGAAGAGTCCCAAAGTTTTGGAGCTTTGTGCAGCCTTTGAAGAGCTGTGCATGACAAGGGAATGAACTGATTCTGCCACAAGCTCCCATCTTTGTGATCAAATTCTTGGCTGCAACATGACAGGACTAAAAACTGCCATTTCYATCATCTCGAGAGTGTGATGGTGGGTGGGGGATCCACTGGTGGGATGAGAGATGAACGCTGTGCTTTGGGAAATAAGGGCAGGATGAAAGTTGGGAACTTGTTCTGGTTCTTGTTCCAGCTGTTTGTGCTTCCAGGAAATCTGAGCTAGCAAAGTTGTATTTTTATCCATGTGTATTCCCTTCTTT
Organism: Malurus melanocephalus; assembly: GCF_030028575.1. NCBI lineage: Eukaryota > Metazoa > Chordata > Aves > Passeriformes > Maluridae > Malurus > Malurus melanocephalus. The sequence goes on from NW_026624228.1 coordinate 15,949, forward strand.
CCTAGGTGTGGCAGAAGCTCCTGAGCTCCGAAGCTCCCCGTGTCAGCGTGTTCATGGCAGTGCCCACCATCTATGCCAAGCTGATGGAATATTACGACGAGCATTTCACCCAGCCCCAAGTGCAGGATTTCATCCGTGCCTTTTGCAAGGAGAACATCAGGTGGGTGAGCTGCTGGGGGATCACTGGATCCTCCAGGTTTTCCATGCAGCATCACCTCTGTCGGTGTTGGTTGTTGTGCTTTGGTGTCTCTTTGACAGGAACAAGGGTGACATTATTTAATTATGAGCCACTCTTGCATGGGAAAGCCAGAAGGGGCTCGTTACATGTGTCACCCTGTGGAACACATGGCTGAGGACTTTGTCCTGCAGCCCARGCTTGCACTTCAGCATCTCTTTTAGGAGACTGTCCTGGCTGATATTAAACCCCATATCAGACAGAGAATGTGAGGGATATCTTTGRTACTGATTAAAAAGCTTTTGGGGCTGCAGCTTTGATGCAAAGCTGGCTTTGTGTGCCCTGATGTTGTGCTGCAGATTCCCTGGAGCAAAGGGGATCTTGGGCACTCTCTCACCTGCCCTTTCCCTGTGCAGGTTGATGGTGTCAGGCTCAGCAGCCCTGCCTGTGCCTGTCCTGGAGAAGTGGGAGAGCATCACTGGGCACACTTTGCTGGAGAGGTAYGGGATGACTGAGATTGGCATGGCACTCTCTAACCCCTTGCATGGAGTCCGTGTCCCAGGTACGAGTCTCCAGAGGGTTTGGAGGTGTTTGCTGGGAAATGGTCTGGGTTTTTTTCTGCTCATGGGGGAGGAGAGGCCATTCCATGAACAAGGGAATTGCTTGGAATTGGCCCTGGGATGAGTGGGGAGTGGCTGCATGTGCAGAGCTCGTAGGGTGCCCACTGCCCTGACCACGCTGGCACACTCCAGACTTTATTACTTCCAAAATCTCAGTGAATTGAAGGAGTGTTCCTTCAGCTCCTGCTGCCTGGAGTTGTATTTCTGGGTGGTGCCACACCGGATTCTCCATGCAGCAGTGCTCGTCCAACCCCTCAGTGCTSAACACTTAAAATAGGATGTCTGCTCACTCTTATTTTAGTGCCTGTTTCTTTCCTCTTCAGGAATTGGAAATTGTCACACCTCGCTGTACACTCTGGGCCTGTTCTCTCCTTGTCTTCCCCCCACTTCTCTGAGCTACACTTTGTGATTGCTCTCCGTAGCTGYACTTTCTGGAACCTAGAAATAAATTGATCTGAGACATTGCAAATAGAAAATGCCCCCACTCTCCCTGTGGTTGGAGCGTGGCCATCTGTGTGCCCACCCTGTGCCACCTGCCTCCCCACAGGCTGTCTGTGCAGGCAYGGCACCATCTGCAGCCTCCTGGGGAACGGGTGTTACCCCAGGGGGGTGTCCTGGGTGTCACAGCTTCCCACAGCACCCCAGTCCCATGGGGTGCAGAAGCTGGGTCCYACAGGGGTCACACAGGGAGAGGAGAAGCCAAAACTCCCCCTCAGGTTGACTCCTCAGCCTGAGAACAGCTTGAAATACAAACTCTGTTTTACTTTTGCAGGGTAACTGTCATTCCCTCACCCCACCACAGCCAGTTTTATCTTCCTCCAGAAGCCCCATCCCTGCAGGCAGCAGAGGGAAGCAGGCAGGAAAAACAAGACTCCCATATGCAGGAGCTCGAGCTGTTTGTCAGCCACACACCCCAGGATGACAGGGCAGGGATCATTTCATGTCCCTGTGGCTTTCTTGTATTTGCTTTTTATTGATTTTCAGGCGGGGAAATGAGTGAAGGCTCCAGAAATTTCCCAGGAGACTCAAAGAGAAAGGAAATAAAGCTGAAAGTAACATGGCAGTGCAGAATTTGGCACCCAGAAGGGCATCTCCTGCCCCAAAGCTGGTGGCTGTGCTCCTGAGGCATCATCCCCATGGGTCTGCAGGGGACCTGGGGACAAATCCTCTCGTGCAGCCAAAGCAGAAGGGCTGGGACTGTCACTCCACCCCCATGCAGGGGCTCCTGCAGCCCCAGAGGGGAGAGAATTGTCTCACAGAGGTGGGGATCAGCACGGGACCCTACAGAAAGGAGGCTGTAATTGAATAGGCTTGATTAATTTATTTGGGGAAGTGTCAGCTGGGAAGCAGATGGGTGAAGCTGAGGCATAATTTACTGGAGMTGTGCAAAAGCTTTTGATCCAGTGTCCTGGTAGAGGCTGGGTGGGAGGTCACCAGGTAGCACAGAGCATCCCAGAGTCAGCTGCTGGTGGCCTGGGGACAGGGGACATCCAGAGGGGGATGCAGCACAAATCCTTCTGTACCACTCAGATCTGTTAGAGTGAACCCAGAGGAGGCACCAGGATGATCAGAGGATGGAGCACTCTGCTGAGAGCACTGGGATTGTTCAGCCTGGAGAAGAGAAGGCTTTGGGGTGATCTAACTGTGGCCTTTCAGTTCCTACAGTGGAACCTTCCAGTGGCCTTTCAGTTCCTTTACAGTTCCTTTCACTTCCTACAGTGGAGATGGAGAAGGACTTTGGACAAGGAATGGAGTAACAGGACAAAGGGGAATGGCTTCACACCTAAATGTAGGTTTAGATTAGATATGAGGAAGAAATTCTTCCTTGTGAGGGTGGGGAGAACCCTGGCACAGATTGCCTGGAGAAGCTGTGGCTGTCCTTGGAACCCTGGCAGTGCCCAAGGCCAGGTTGGATGGGGCTTGGAGCACCCTGGGATGGTGGAAGGTGGCAGGGAGGAATAAGATGAGCTTTGAGGTCCTTCCCAAACCCTCCTGGGATTCATGAGCCTCTGAGGAGAGATCCTGGGGTTTCCCTTGCCCACTTTCAGACCACTGGTGTGGCAAGGGAAGGGTTGAGCCCTTKGGCCCTGCCCATCCTGCYSRTGTCCCTGCTGGTGTCCCCAGCAATGTGTCCCCACTCTCCATCCCCAGGTCTGAAGGGGTAGGAATGGGGGTGTGGGAGCTTTAATTTCCAGAAGCAGCAAAGATGAAAGATTTGAAAGATAAATGTTTGCTTGTATATTGTTAAAACCCTGCTTAAAATGCCTCTGTTTTCACCAGCTCTCATTCTAATCCCCCCTGGTGCTGTTACTGTGAAGGGAGATGAATAATTCATGGCCGGAGAATGCCTCACTGGGCCTAATCACCACTTTAATTGGAGGTTTAGATCAGAGGCAGCTAATAGCTGCTACAGCGGGGACTCCGTGTATTGTTGACAGTGAGATCCTTGAGTGCCTTATCGTTGGCCTGTTCCAATCCTCCCGGGACACAGAGGCACAGAACAGCCCTGAGTACCCAGATACCGAAGGACACGGAGCACGGCGCCAATTAAATTTATCTGGGAAGAGCTGACAACTTTTTTAAACAGAGGAGAGCGGGTGAAAGAAGAATGGTGTCACCCCCTCGTGCCTGTGACACCRCGGGCGTGGTGCCAGCATTGCTGAACATCCAAGAGACTGTGAATTGCAGGGATGGAGAGGGAAATGAGCAGGGATTTCTCCTCATTTTCCCCTCAGGTTTATGGCTGGGTACAAARRGAAGCCAGTGCAGAGTGCTGACCCSTTCTGATCACCCCAGCTGTGGTTTTGGTGAAAATAGAGCCTCCAGTGCTGCTCCTTTGGGAATGGGTCCACATTTGTGCTGAGCTGTTGGAGCTGGCACAGGGTGTATTTTGACACGGTGGATGGGCTGGGAAGCTCCAGTCATTGTTTTTGCACAAATTTTATTAATCCTGTCAGGTTTGTGCAGCTCCAGTCAGTGGTACGAGCTTTTCCAGCCTTTACAGATGTTGATTTCGAAGTTTGTCATTTTTCCTAAATACCAGAAAAGCTTCTCCAGACAGAGCACAAGGAAACAGCTCTCCACCAGGGACTTGTCTTACACGCTGGTTTATTTTAGCYGAGCAGGAGAGGAACTGCTGGGGCTGTGTTGGTAACTGTGATCTGAAACGCTGCGTGGGGGACACATCACCTCCTCTGAGCCTTCCCATGTGCCAGCACTGTGCTGATCTTTGGTTTCTCATTCCCAAAGGCTGACACCAGCAGTGGGCACTGATCCTGGGGTCCTGTGCCCATCAATCACTGCCCATTTCCATGCTGAGGTCATCCAGGGAAGAAGCATTTTCAGGAARGCACCTGGCTGGATCTACATTTGAAAAGTTCTGAGTCTGTGAGAGCCCCTGGCAGTTCCTTGCATTGGTTTCTGCTCCCTGCAGGAGCTTTCCAGGACTGACTTTGTGGTGTCTGCCCACAAACGTGCCATGTTTTGTGGGCAGATTGSAGTCTGTTCACACACGGTGCTTTTCACCCTGAAGAAACTGTTCCCATCCAAGTTTCAAAGGTGGCTCCARCACCCTTCCATGCAACACTGAGGAGTGTTTGCCATGACTTGTTACTCGCTTCGAGGCCTCTTGGAGTCTCCCATGGCAGGTGCAAGATTGTTTATAACACATATGGTGTGATTTTTGGGGTTGGCCTGTGCAGAGCCAGGAGTTGGACTTGATGATCCTTGTGGGATCCAACTTCTGTGCTTGTGATTCCATAAATACCTCGGCATGGCACCTCAGGGCACTGCTGGCTCACTCTCCCTGCTGCTTCTGCTGCACCCCTTTGTCCCTGAGCCCTGGCAGTGTGTGACCAAGGGGTGACAGCCACCCAAGGGTGCTGGTGGTGAGGGGAGAGCCTGGCTGTGCTGGCTGACCACAATGCCAAAGGCAATTCTGAGCAGATCACAGAGCTGCCACGTCGCTTTGTATTTATTTCCAGCCAGATTTGCTAATTGTTCGGGTAGTTTCGCTGCAATAAAAATCTCACTCCCTCATAGCCCATCTGCTCTTGGCTGATCCTGCAGGGATGCCATAAATCTGGGCTAGGACGACATATCCATTTCCATGGCAACTGACCAATGTAGCAGACAAAATCGTGATGTCACAGATAGCAGATCTCCAGGGCTTCAGCAGGACAACGAGCCCAGCACGGGGAAAATGCCACTTGAACCCTGAAATACGAGTGACAGGGCTGAGYTGCAGGTCCTGCCCTGCTCTAGGGAATTCCCAATGTCAAGGTGATCCTGGCAGCCTTGGAAAGCATCAGCTGGTGGCTCTTCTGGGGAAAAAAATGATCCTTTAAAATAAAGAGCACAGTTAGCAATTCATAGAATCCCAGAATGGTTTGGTGTGGAAGGGATCTTAAAGCTCATCTTGTTCCATCCCTYGGTTGTTTTGCCATAGGAGCTGTCTCGTGCTGCAAAGTGAGACCTGAACAGGATTTCACAGGAACAGAGCTGTCCTCTCTGCTGAGCTCTCAGGTGCTCCCAGGAAGAGCAGGCACTAAAGCAGGGGTGACAATGCTGCAGCTTGGGGAGCTCTGGGTCACACACCCAGCGTGGAGCTCCTTGTGATGATGTGTCAGCTCCTTGGCTTTGAAATTGAAACCTGTGCAAGAACAGTGGGGTTTTGATCCCTGCTTTTCTCCTGTGATGTTTTCTATCCAGTGTATTGATGTCTCCTAAAACTGAGATAATCCCAGGCAATTCTCAGCTCTTAAGCCTTTGCCTCCCCTGTCAGGTGCAGGCTGTAGAGGAGCAGAGTAATCGCTGTGCTCTCTCTTTTCACAGCTTTGTGGTGCCTTTAAAAAAAAAAAAAAAAATAGAAACAGCTTCATTGCTGAGCTCTGAAGCTGTGCARATGTCTTCAAAGACTAGCCAAGAGAGACTGTTGAGGGCTGGAGACACGTTTGATKTCCAGGGCATTTCCAGCACTGCCTTCTCAGTGAACAAACATTTCCATGCACACACACGGTGGGATCGATGCTTTCCTGAAGGGACCAAAATTAACCCAAATAACCCCTGCTAGGAGGTTCCTTGGTGCCATYGATAGACGGGCAGCTGCTCTTTTGCATGCTGGGTTTTGTATTTCAGAGCTGAGCTCTGTCTCTCTGCTGTTCCCCACAGGTTCCGTGGGTACCCCGCTGCCCGGTGTGGAGGTGTGCATTGCCAGTGAGATCCTGAAAAACGGGACTCGTTCCTACAGGATCCATGCCCAGGGGAATGAGAATGGCACTCAGGTACTGCCCAGCTCTGTCCTCTTCTGTTCCCCAGGACAAGGGCTGCATTCAGGGGAAGTTCTGTCCTTCCCAGCCCTTTGAAATCCTGGGGTCTGAGGTTTGCCCTGCTGTCATTCCCAGGAATTCTGTATCACTGGGTTTGTTGCACTGTGTGTGGGTTCCTGTGGTACTGTGTTGGCTGCACAGTGCTATCCATATAGTTGTGAAATGGTTTGGGTTCAAAGGGATCTTAAAACCCATTCAGTGCCACCCCCTGCCCTGGCCAGGGACACCTTCCACCACCCCAGGGTGCTCCAAGCCCTGTTCAATTTGTCTTTGAACACTTCCAGGGATCCAGGGGCAGCCACAGCTGCTCTGGGCACCCTGTGCCAGGGCCTCCCCACCCTCCYAGAGAACAATTCCTTCCCAATATCCCATCTAATCCTACTCTATTTCACTTTGAAGAGCAGTCTAGTGGAAGGTCCCTGCCCATGGAGCTTTAAGGTCTTTCCCAAACCATCCTGTGATTCTGTGATTCTGTGATTGGAAGGGCAGGACTGGTGACCCTGAGGGTTGCACTCATTTTGAAACAGCACTGGAGGAAGCCCCTCAGGTTTCCATGGAGGTCCAGCTCCGTGGTGTGCTCCACATGACAGTTGTGTGCCAGAGCTGGGTGTGGGGTGTGTTTTGTGTCCCTCAGCCCAAGCTCCAGGCTGTCTGATCCCGCTGAAGGGTTTGCCTTCCTTTCCCCTCCCCTCCACCCCCTCCCTGCTCTGGCAGATCCATCCATCCCCCGGTGGTGTCTGGGCATGGCTGAGCAGAGCAGTGCTGTGTGTGTGACAGAAGTGACCCCAGCAGTGACACCGCGTGGGTGGCACCCAGGCAGGCGTGAGATTCAACCTGAAATAGGTTCCTTCACTCCTTCCCCTGGGAAATGGCTTCTCATCCAGCCACCTACATGCTGAGGGTCTAAAAGGAGCTTCCTGGGCTGTGGCAGTGACACTGCTGGTGTAAACACTGCTGAGAGGCTCGAGAAAACCTTTTTTTTTGGTCTGAATTACGTGGTGGCAGGTGGAGGAGCCAGCAGGACCACGGGCAGCCCGTGGGTGGGATGTGCTCGGGTTGTGTTCTGTGTTCCGATGCTGCAAGAGCTGGATCCACCCCAGACATGTAAAACAGCCCAGGGGACAGCTGAGAGGGACCACAGATTGTGGCTTTTAGTAAAAAAAAAACCTCTTTTCTGCTCTTTACTCTGTGTCACTGCTGTGGGAAGAGCAGGAGACTCCCCATGTCCTCCCATGTCACCAGACCCCTTTGTCACTGCCCTGGATCACTGTTATGTTTTACAGGTTTGTCCTCTCATCCCAGAGTTTGCTCTTGGCCTTTTTTTTTCCACTTGTGTGGAACTGAGACGTGAAATATAACGTGTCCCTTTTAATAATGATCCTATAATGCTTTTTTTCCCTCAGGGATCCCGGGGCACTTTACAAATTAGGTCTCAGACATGAGAATCCCCAAAGTGCAGCTACTTCCAGGATGAAATGTGGATGTTGTTCTAGTGAATTATGAGAGGAAAAAAATATGGAATGTTGTTTTTTCTGCTCCATACTCCTTCCTTTTCATTGCACTGAGTGACCAGAGAAGGGGTCAGATGATCTGTGTCTGGTGCTGGAAGCCACCAGCTCCTCAGGGCTTCACTGAGCTGGGATTCACCAAAYTTTTTCCTTTGGTTTCAGAGGAAATTCTGGCTTCTCTCAATTCTGAGGGCAGGGAAATTGCCCTTTATTGTGGTGATTTCTTCCATCCACGCTGCAGCCCTGGTGGGTGGCTGAGGTCCATACAGCTCCTCCAGGAGCTGCTGTTGGCTCCCTGCCCCTTGCTGATGGTTCTCTTTCCGTCAGGCTCTCCCTTGGGGATCCTCTGGATGTTCTGGTGAATTCTCAAGCCATCAGCCAGTGTGGAGGTGGTGATTTGCTTCTGAGTGTTGGCTCATGGCTTGGTCCCTCTCYGAAAAGCTGTCCCCATCTCACCCACCATTCCTCTTGTCCCAGCTGAACTGGGAGGAGGCTGAAGGGAGAGCAATGGTCCCATCTGTTCAGGCCACCCTAGGAGAGAGTGGCTCCAGGACATCCACAGCATTTCCAGGAGCAGAGCAGAGCCAGCTGCCCCTGTCCCTGGGACTGTCACAAGGTGGGAAGGACAGTCCTGACTCTCAGCGTGTGTTGGCACAGAYGGGTGTGCAGAAATGCCAGGAGTTTGGGGTTTTGTACGCCCTGGGCACACAATGTGACCTTCCCTGGTGTGACAGCGTGGTGCCAACACCTCTGCTGGCAGGGATGCTGCAATTCCAGGGCCTCACACCTGCAGTGCCAGGCAAAGCCTCACCTGCTCAGAGCCTGCCCCAGACGCTGCTGCTGGCACCGTGTGCATCATGCTTGGTTAATAATTCATGGCAGCACAGACAGCAGCAGTGGAATTTATTTAAAACGAGGCGGATCTGACAGTCCGAGYGCTCATCACGCTCCAGCAGTCCCAGAAAAGCCTGGCTTTGTTTAAATCAGCTCCTCCACGGCGCAGGGGCTGTCCCAGGGCTGGGAAGGGCTGGTTAGTGTCACCCTGTGCCACCAGGTAACCCCATGGCCTTTTCCTTGCCTCTTTTGAGAAAGAGGAGCAAATCCTTCCTCCTCTCCCTCACAGGAGGGCTCTGAGCCTAATGTTGGTTGAGGGCTGGAGAAGGCTGAGAGGAGAGCTCAGGGTCTTCAACATCCTGGTGAGGGGCAGCAGAAAGGCAGATACTGATCTCCTCCCTCTGGTGACCTGTGACAGGAGCCAAGGGAATGGCTGGAGCTGTCAAGGCAGGTTTGGGTTGGGTAGCAGGAAATGGTTGGTTTGGGTTGGATAGCAGGGAAAGGTTGGTTTGGGTTGGATAGCATGGAAAGGTTGGTTTGGGTTGGGTAGCAGGGAAAGGTTGGTTTGGGTTGGATAACAGGGAAAGGTTGGTTTGGGTTGGATAGCAGGGATTTTTTCCCTGGTGGGTGGTCAGGCACTGAACCCCCAGGGAATGGTCACAGCTCCAAGGCTGCCAGAGCTCCAGGAGTGTTTGGACAACGCCAGGGACAGGATGGGATTGTTGGGGTGGTCTGTGCAGGGCCAGGGGCTGGATGGATGATGCTGTGTGTCCCTTCCAGCTCAGGATATTCTGTGATTCCATGATTCAGGCACCATGGGGCTGATGGAGTGGGATGCTGTGCACCCTGGTAGGAGCTGGGCTCTGAGCCATCTCTTCTCCCCGGCTCCTTCCAGCAGGTGATCCCTGTGCTGGGCTGAGGCACTGTCAGGACAATCTGGGAGGTGTTCACACCTCGGCTGTGCGAGCAGAGAGCGCTGCCTTTGCCAGGGGAATTGTCTGTGAAGCCTCACAAGGTCAGCACCTTCTGTGCTGCTGTTGGGCTGGGTTGTGCCTCTTGCTCCCTCCCCACATCACAGCCTGGCCCTTTAGGCTGGATCAGCACTCCCCTTCATTTCATGCCCTTTGGGCACGTGTGATCCAAACAGCAGCAGAGGAGGAGGATGAGGATGAGGAAGGCAGGAGCAGGGAGCTGAGCAGYGTTCCTGCCCTGCCATCCGGGAACTGCCCGAGCTTGCAGCAGGGGACTGCTGTAATTTGCAGAGTTGGTTGCTGGCACACCCTGAAGATCAATAATCTACTTAGCTGTAAGTTTGCTGGATTTCTGTTCCTCCCTGCATTTTCTCCCGTCCCTTGATTGGAGTGCTGGATTCCTTTCCCACACGTGCTGCAGCCCTTCAGTCTCCTCACATCTCAGGAGCC